>NC_057814.1:542489842-542500942 GCF_018294505.1 Triticum aestivum
GGCGCGCCCGCACCCGAGCCGGCGAGCTCCTGCGCCAACTCCGGCGAGCTCGTCCACCCGCACCCGCGCCCTCGCCGCCGGGTGTCCCCCTCGCCGGATTCGTTCTTCCCCGACTCCGGCGACCTCTCCAAGTTCCTCTCCGGCCGTCGCACGCTCCAACCCCGGCGAACCCCGGCCATCCTCGGTTCGCGTGCCCGAAACCCTAGATCGAGGTTGACTTCCCCCCTCGTTTTTCTGCCAAGTCCCGAATATATCACTTTATGTTGTTCTGTTCATCATGGCATATTTCATTGCATACTGCTCCGTTTTGCGTGCATGATATATCGAAATGTTCATCACGAGATGCTCTTAATTTTGTTCCATTGTGCCATGCTCGTTTGAGTTCATCTTGATGCCCAAATCTCTGATGCAAGAGTGCTATATGTTGTTTACTGCTGTTACTTATCAGAACTTGATGTTTTGTTATTTTTGTCACATTTGATGTGTGCATTTTATGGGCATGATCTCTACAGGTGTTTTGATCTATGCCATGCCATCTTTATAGAGGTGTATGCCATGTATTTTTGTGATCTATGTGGTGACTAGCACAAGCATGCAAACTAGGCTTCGTGATGTTTCTGTTTTCAGGGACGGGATTTTGCCAAGTCTTTTACCTGCTGTTATTTTGTTGCCATGTATCCATGTGGCTACAGTGAGATCCATGCTTATTTTTAGTATGTTCAGTAAGGATGTTTTGGACATATAGTTGTGATATATCCATCCATGCCCCTGTTTTCAATTATGGAGTGCCCTAGCATGTCTCAATCTTGCTCTACTTTTGCTATAAAATGTTCCTGGCAGAATGTTAACATGATATTCAATTTTGCCAAGGTTGTTGTAGTTGATCCATAATGTTATGAACTTGCTCTTGCCATGAATAGCTTCACGAACATGTCTTCTTACTGATGTATGCTTGTTTTGTCATGCAATGCTTTGTGAGGAGTGAATCGAGCTCACAAAGATGCCTTCATAATTCTGTTAATGCCATGCTCTGTTTTCTGCTAAGTCTGAAACCTATTAACGAAACTTGCTATGTTTACATGGGTGCCATCATATCTTCTTATCCTTTTTGGCTCATGGTCAGTAAGGGACTTTTTTCTATGCATTTAGTAGATTCATGCCATGCCTTTTATTGCTATGATAAGTTCCTGTAGCATGTGTTTTGCTTGCTCTGAACATTGCTACCTGATGCTGTTTCAGCCATGTTCAGTATTTTCACTAAGTCTGTGAAGCTGATATCTTTTGCACTTCTGCCATGCTTGTTTGAACCTGTTATTTTGTGATTTAGCTGTAGCTCAGTGTTCATATTTTGTCAAGCATATCTTGTAGATCACTGTCATATGCTTTGTTGCTATGTTGGGGTGCTGTAGCATAGTTATTTGATGTATTCTAGTCGCTATCATGCTGTTAATCGCAGAATCGTGTCATTCTTGTTTTGCTTGCCATTTGCAAACCGTGTATCCGTTTCCAGTGATCTTTATATCGACTTCGACCGAAATCATCTCATCTTTCCAGTGGCATACTTGGTTTGCCAAGTTGATGCCCTGTTCATCCTTTTTCTTCCGGAGCACGCATATGCATTGCATATCACATCTCGCATATTATGCATGTATTGTATCATGTTGCTTGTGCATTTCCCGTGATTGATTGTGGTTCCATTGCTTGTGTTCTTGCTGTGGATAGATCCGGGAGATGAGTTCGTGAACGAGGAACCTGTTGAGTACGCTTACGAGGATCAAGCTTTCGACAACTCTGAACCTTGCAGGCAAGATGACCATACCCTCGAAATCACTTCTATCTTTGCCTTGCTAGTAGTTCGCTCTATTGCTATGCTGCGCTACCTACCACTTGCTATATCATGCCTCCCATATTGCCATGTCAAGCCTCTAACCATCCTTTCCTAGCAAACTATTGTTTGGCTAAGTTACCGCTTTTGCTCAGCCCTTCTTATAGCGTTGCTAGTTGTAGGTGAAGTTGAAGTTGGTTCCATGTTGGAACATGGATATTTTGGCATATCATAATATCTCTTATTTAATTAATGCATCTATATATTTGGTAAAGGGTGGAAGGCTCGGCCTTATGCCTGGTGTTTTGTTCCACTCTTGCCGCCCTAGTTTTCGTCATACCGGTGTTATGTTCCTTGAGTTTGCGTTCCTTACGCGGTTGGGTGATTTATGGGACCCCCTTGACAGTTCGCCTTGAATAAAATTCCTCCAGCAAGGCCCAACCTTGGTTTTACATTTGCCTACCTAAGCCTTTTTCCCTTGGGTTTTCGCGAGCCCGAGGGTCATCTTTATTTAAACCCCCGGGCCAGTGTTCCTCTGAGTGCTGGTCCAAACTAGAGCCCTTTGCAGCGCCACCTGGGGGAAACTTGAGGCCTGGTTTTAGTTGTACGGACTGCTCATCCGGTGTGCCCTAAGAACGAGATATGTGCAGCTCCTATCGGGATTTGTCGGCACATTCGAGCGGCTTTGCTGGTCTTGTTTTACCATTGTCAAAATGTCTTGTAAACCGGGATTCCGAGACTGATCAGGTCTTCCCGGGAGAAGTTTTATCCTTCGTTGACCGTGAGAGCTTATAATGGGCTAAGTTGGGACACCCCTGCAGGGTATTATTGTTGGGGAACGTAGCAGAAATTCAAAATTTTCTACGCACCACCAAGATCAATCTATGGAGTTTACTAGCAACGAGAGGGAAGGAGTGGATCTACATACCCATGTAGATCGCGAGCGGAAGCGTTCAAGAGAACAGGGTTGATGGAGTCGTACTCGTCGTGATCCAAATCACCGATGATCCTAGCGCCGAACGGACGGCACCTCCGCGTTCAACACACGTACAGAGCAGCGACGTCTCCTCCTTCTTGATCCAGCAAGGGGGGAGGAGAGGTTGATGGAGATCCAGCAGCACGACGGCGTGGTGGTGGAAGTAGCGGGATTCCAACAGGGCTTCGCCAAGCGCTGCAGGAGGAGGGAGATGTGTCACGGGAGGGAGAGGGAGGCGCCAGGGCTTGGGTATTGCTGCCCTCCCTTCCCCCCACTATATATAGGGCTAAGGGAGAGGGGGGCGCAGCCTTGGCCCTTCCTCCAAGGAAGGGTGCGGCCAGGGAGGAGTCCATCCTCCCCAAGGCACCTAGGAGGTGCCTTCCCCCTTCAGGACTCTCCCTTTATCTTATCTCTTGGCGCATGGGCCTCTTGGGGCTGGTTCCCTTGGCCCATATAGGCCAAGGCGCACACCCCACAGCCCATGTGGCCCCCCGGGGCATGTGGACCCCTTGGTGGACCCCCGGACCCCTTTCGGCACTCCCGGTACAATACCGATAATGCGCGAAACCTTTCCGGCGACCAAAACAAGACTTCCCATATATAAATCTTTACCTCCGGACCATTCCGGAACTCCTCGTGACGTCCGGGATCTCATCCGGGACTCCGAACAACTTTCGGGTTACCGCATACTAATATCTCTACAACCCTAGCGTCACCGAACCTTAAGTGTGTAGACCCTACGGGTTCGGGAGACACGCAGACATGACCGAGACGACTCTCCGGTCAATAACCAACAACAAGATCTGGATACCCATGTTGGCTCCCACATGCTCCTCGATGATCTCATCGGATGAACCACGATGTCGAGGATTCAATCAATCCCGTATACAATTCCCTTTGTCAATCCGTATGTTACTTGCCCGAGATTCGATCGTCGGTATCCCGATACCTTGTTCAATCTCGTTACCGGCAAGTCTCTTTACTCGTTCCGTAACACATCATCCCGTGATCAACTCCTTGGTCACATTGTGCACATTATGATGATGTCCTACCGAGTGGGCCCAGAGAAACTCTCCGTTTACAAGGAGTGACAAATCCCAGTCTCGATTCGTGCCAACCCAACAGACACTTTCGGAGATACCTGTAGTGCACCTTTATAGCCACCCAGTTACGTTGTGACGTTTGGTACACCCAAAGCATTCCTACGGTATCCGGGAGTTGCACAATCTCATGGTCTAAGGAAATGATACTTGACATTAGAAAAGCTTTAGCAGATGAACTACACGATCTTGTGCTAGGCTTAGGATTGGGTCTTGTCCATCACATCATTCTCCTAATGATGTGATCCCGTTATCAACGACATCCAATGTCCATGGTCAGGAAACCGTAACCATCTATTGATCAACGAGCTAGTCAACTGGAGGCTTACTAGGGACAGGTGTTGTCTATGTATCGACACATGTATCTGAGTTTCCTATCAATACAATTTTAGCATGGATAATAAACGATTATCATGAACAAGGAAATATAATAATAACCAATTTATTATTGCCTCTAGGGCATATTTCCAACAGTCTCCCACTTGCACTAGAGTCAATAATCTAGTTCACATCACCATGTGATTAACACTCACAGGTCACATCACCATGTGACCAACATCCAAAGAGTTTACTAGAGTCAACAATCTAGTTCACATCACTATGTGATTAACACTCAATGAGTTCTGGTTTGATCATGTTATGCTTGTGAGAGAGGTTATTAGTCAATGGGTCTGAACCTTTCAGATCCGTGTGTGCTTTACGAATATCTATGTCATCTTGTGGATGCTACCACGCGCTACTTGGAGCCATTTCAAAATAACTGCTCTACTATACGAATCCGGTTTACTACTCAGAGTCATCCGGATTAGTGTCAAAGTTCGCATCGACGTAACCCTTTACGACGAACTCCTTTTCACCTCCATAATCGAGAAAATTCCTTAGTCCACTAGATACTAAGGATAAGTTCGACCGCTGTCATGTGATCCATTCCCGGATCACTATTGTACCCCTTGACCAACTCATGGCAAGGCACACTTCATGTGCGGTACACAGCATAGCATACTGTAGAGCCTACGTCTAAAGCATAGGGGACGACCTTCGTCCTTTCTCTCTCTTCTGCTGTGGTCAGGTCTTGAGTCTTTCTCAATACTCACACCTTGTAACACAGCGAAGAACTCCTTCTTTGCCGATCTATTTTGAACTCTTTCAAAATCATGTCAAGGTGTGCGTGTTGGTAATCGTAGCATAATTTTAAAATTTTCCTACGCTCACCAAGATGCATCTATGGACTATACTAGCAACGAGGGGAAAGGAGTGCATCTACATACCCTTGTAGATCGCGAGCGGAAGCGTTCCAATGAACGTGGATGACGGAGTCGTACTCGCCGTGATCCAAATCACCGATGACCGAGTGCCGAACGGACGGCACCTCCGCGTTCAACACACGTACGGTGCAGCGGCGTCTCCTCCTTATTGATCTAGCAAGGGGGAAGGAGAGGTTGATGGAGATCCAGCAGCACGACGGCGTGGTGGTGGATGTAGCGGGATGCCGGCAGGGCTTCGCCCAGCTTGTACGAGAGAGAGGGGTGTAGCAGGGGAGGAGGGAGGCGCCCAAGGCTGTAATGTTGCTGCACTCCCTCCCCCCTTTATATAGGCCCCCTGGGAGGGGGGGCGGGCACCGGCCAAACCCCATCTAGATGGGGGGGCGGCGGCCAAGGGGGTGCCTTGCCCCCAAGGCAAGTGGGGCGCCCCCCACCCTAGGGTTTCCAACCCTAAGCGCAGGGGGGAGGCCCATGGGGGGCGCCCAGCCCACTAGGGGCTGGTTCCCTTCCCACTTCAGCCCACGGGGCCCTCCGGGATAGGTGGCCCCACCCGGTGGACCCCCGGGACCCTTCCGGTGGTCCCGGTACAATACCAGTAACCCCCGAAACTTTCCCGGTGGCCGAAACTTGACTTCCTATATATAATTCTTTACCTTCGGACCATTCCGGAACTCCTCGTGACGTCCGGGATCTCATCCGGGACTCCGAACAACTTTTGGGTTTCCGCATACACATATCTCTACAACCCTAGCATCACCGAACCTTAAGTGTGTAGACCCTACGGGTTCGGGAGACATGCAGACATGACCGAGACGCCTCTCCGGTCAATAACCAACAGCGGGATCTGGATACCCATGTTGGCTCCCACATGTTCCACGATGATCTCATCTGATGAACCACAATGTCGAGGATTCAATCAATGTCGGTATACAATTCCCTTTGTTAATCGGTATGTTACTTGCCCGAGATTCGATCGTCGGTATCCCAATACCTTGTTCAATCTCGTTACCGGCAAGTCTCTTTACTCGTACCGTAATGCATGATCCCGTGACTAATGCCTTAGTCACATTGAGCTCATTATGATGATGCATTACCGAGTGGGCCTAGAGATACCTCTCCGTCATACGGAGTGACAAATCCCAGTCTCGATCCGTGCCAACCCAACAGACACTTTCTGAGATACCCGTAGTGCACCTTTATAGTCACCCAGTTACGTTGTGACGTTTGGCACACCCAAAGCACTCCTACGGTATCCGGGAGTTGCACGATCTCATGGTCTAAGGAAAAGATACTTCACATTGGAAAAGCTCTAGCAAACGAAACTACACGATCTTTTATGCTATGCTTAAGATTGGGTCTTGTCCATCACATCATTCTCCTAATGATGTGATCCCGTTATCAATGACATCCAATGTCCATAGTCAGAAAACCATGACTATCTGTTGATCAACGAGCTAGTCAACTAGAGGCTTACTAGGGACACGTTGTGGTCTATGTATTCACACATGTATTACGATTTCCGGATAACACAATTATAGCATGAATAATAGACAATTACCATGAACAAAGAAATAGAATAATAACCATTTATTATTGCCTCTAGGGCATATTTCCAACAGTCTCCCACTTGCACTAGAGTAAATAATCTAGTTACATTGTGATGAATCGAACACCCATTGCGTCCTGGTGTTGATCATGTTTTGCCCTAGGGAGAGGTTTAGTCAACGGATCTGCTACATTCAGGTCCGTATGTACTTTACAAATATCTATGTCTCCATTTTGAACACTTTCACGAATGGAGTTGAAGCGACGCTTGATATGCCTGGTCTTCCTGTGAAATCCGGGCTCCTTCGCAAGGGCAATAGCTCCAGTGTTGTCACAGAAGAGAGTCATCGGGCCCGACGCATTGGGAATCACCCCTAGGTCGGTAATGAACTCCTTCACCCAGACTGCTTCCTGTGCTGCCTCCGAGGCCGCCATGTACTCCGCTTCACATGTAGATCCTGCCACGACGCTTTGCTTGCAACTGCACCAGCTTACTGCTCCTCCATTCAAAATATACACGTATCCGGTTTGTGACTTCGAGTCATCCAGATCTGTATCGAAGCTAGCGTCGACGTAACCCTTTACGACGAGCTCTTCCTCACCTCCATAAACGAGAAACATATCCTTAGTCCTTTTCAGGTACTTTAGGATATTCTTGACCGCTGTCCAGTGTTCCATGCCGGGATTACTTTGGTACCTTCCTACCAAACTTACGGCAAGGTTTACATCAGGTCTGGTACACATCATGGCATACATAATAGACCCTATGGCCGAGGCATAGGGGATGACACTCATCTTTTCTCTATCTTCTGCCGTGGTCGGGCATTGAGCCGTGCTCAATTGCACACCTTGCAATACAGGCAAGAACCCCTTCTTGGACTGATCCATATTGAACTTCTTCAATATCTTGTCAAGGTATGTACTCTGTGAAAGACCAATGAGGCGTCTTGATCTATCTCTATAGATTTTGATGCCTAATATATAAGCAGCTTCTCCAAGGTCCTTCATTGAAAAACACTTATTCAAATAGGCCTTTATACTTTCCAAGAATTCTATATTTTCCCATTAGAAGTTGTCATCCACATATAATATGAGAAATGCTACAGAGCTCCCGCTCACTTTCTTGTAAACATAGGCTTCTCCATAAGTCTGTGTAAACCCAAACGCTTTGATCATCTCATCAAAGCGAATGTTCCAACTCCGAGATGCTTGCACCAGCCCATAGGAGCTTGCATACTTTGTTAGCATTCTTAGGATCGACAAAACCTTCCGGCTGCATCATATACAACTCTTCCTTAAGGAAGCCATTAAGGAATGCCGTTTTGACGTCCATCTGCCATATCTCATAATCATAGTATGCGGCAATTGCTAACATGATTCGGACGGACTTCAGCTTTGCTACGGGTGAGAAAGTCTCATCGTAGTCAACCCCTTGAACTTGTCGATAACCCTTAGCGACAAGTCGAGCTTTGTAGATGGTCACATTACCATCCGCGTCCGTCTTCTTCTTAAAGATCCATTTGTTTTCTATGGCTTGCCGATCATCGGGCAAGTCAGCCAAAGTCCATACTTCGTTTTCATACATGGATCCTATCTCGGATTTCATGGCTTCTAGCCATTTGTCGGAATCCGGGCCCGCCATCGCTTCTTCATAGTTCGAAGGTTCACCGTTGTCTAACAACATGATTTCCAGGACAGGGTTGCCGTACCACTCTGGTGCGGAACATGTCCTTGTGGACCTACGAAGTTCAGTAGTAACTTGATCCGAAGCTTCATGATCATCATCATTAATTCCTCCCCAGTCGGTGTAGGCACCACAGGAACATCTTCCCGCGCCGCGCTACTTTCCGGTTCGGAAGGGGTGACTATCACCTCATCAAGTTCCACTTTCCTCCCACTCAATTCTTTCGAGAGAAACTCCTTCTCCAGAAAGGACCCGTTCTTGGCAACGAAGATCTTGCCTTCGGATCTGAGGTAGAAGGTATACCCAATAGTTTCCTTAGGGTATCCTATGAAGACGCATTTTTCCGACTTTGGTTCGAGCTTTTCAGGTTGAAGTTTCTTGACATAAGCATCGCATCCCCAAACTTTTAGAAACGACAGCTTAGGTTTCTTCCCAAACCATAATTCATACGGTGTCGTCTCAACGGATTTTGATGGAGCCCTATTTAAAGTGAATGCGGCAGTCTCTAAAGCATAGCCCCAAAATGAGAGCGGTAAATCGGTAAGAGACATCATAGATCGCACCATATCCAATAGAGTGCGATTACGACGTTCGGACACACCGTTTCGCTGAGGTGTTCCAGGCGGCGTGAGTTGTGAAACTATTCCACATTTCCATAAATGTGCACCAAATTCGTGACTTAAATATTATCCACCACGATCTGATCGTAAGAATTTTATTCTCCTGTCACGTTGATTCTCAACCTCACTCTGAAATTCCTTGAACTTTTCAAAGGTTTCTGTAGCGACCAGACCTCAAATGGCCTGTGCTGCTGTGCACCATTGTCATCCCTGGATCAGTAATGCTGACACGCACAGTAAAAATGGAGGATTTATAACAGAGTAGCAATCACACACTGATTACATCGAATATCTCCAAAGAGATTAAGTATGATAAACATGGCTTAAGGCCATCTAAAAACGATAACAGCGGAAGACTTGGAAGATAAGTGAGTCCATCAACTCCAGCGGCATCACTGAGTATAAGACCACGACCTAAGGTACCTTACTCGTCGTCTGAAAAGTCTGCAACATGAAACGTTGTAGCCCGAAAACGGGTCAGCACATAGAATATGCTGGCAATGTAACACATAGAGAATAATGAACAGTAATAACGCTATACTACATGCATATATGGCTGGTGGAAAGCTCTATGGTTAAATTTTATGCGAAAAGCCAATTTTTCCCTACTGCAAAGGAATAAATTTTATTTAACTATCATGGTGGTTGTTAAACATTGAGAAGGTACCTCCAACTCAATCCCAATTAGGTGTCATCATTAACCCAACAAAATTAATTAAAAGTAACATGGTGATGAGATTCATATGATAATCCAGGTACTAGATACTCAAGTTGTCCATAACCGGGGACACGGCTAACCATGATTAGTTTGTACGCTCTGCAGAGGTTTGCGCACTTTTCCCCACAAGACTCGATCACCTCCGCTTGATTCTCGCACTACATGATGTTTGAGAAACGGATGACCGAGACACAGCCTTTCAGAAACAATCACTCTTTACTCTGGATGGACCGGTACACCTACTTTCCCCTACATCTGCTAGCCCACCTCTTCAAGAGATCTTGTAACCTACTCAACTATGCTAGAGCCCATAATAGCTTGTGGCTGCACACGGAAGTTTCTAGCATGAATAATCTTATGATCCCTTTGAGCCTGGGTGGCAGTCCTTATACAAACAGACAACACTGGGTTCTCCAGGTGCCTCAATCCACCCAGATGTGAGTTAGTTGCCACCTTAAGTTGAACCATTAATAAACATCTCACATCTGTCATGAATATCTCTCAAAACCTAGATCCACGTCTACGAGCATAGCATGGCAATAATAAGAGCAACGTAGAAGTAACTCCCAAGGGTTTGAATAGAAAACAGGTAATAGGTACTACCTCAACTACTTCCCAATACCCACAATTTAATTAGATCCTAATCATGCAATATGTTTGAGGAATAGATCTAATGCAATAAAACTGGGTATGAAAAGTATGATCAAAGTGTTACTTGCCTTGCTGATGATCCGCAAAACCTAGCGATTCGAAGTAACAAGCGGCACACTCCGGGTACTCTATCGCAAACAAACAAGCATACAATCAGTACTCATCTAATGCACAGGTAAAACTCGAATGAAAGATCCAACCAGAAAGTTCAACTTAAGAACTCCGGTTTGCAAAAAGAATCAACTCGAAAGAAGCAACGAAAGTCAAACTGTGAAAGAAAGAAGCTTCATTTACTAATCTGGATCTAGGTCAAATTTTACTGTAGCAAAACTTGTTTGAGTAGGTTAAACGGAAAGAGAATTTCGAGACAAAACTCTAGGCGCTTGAATCGCCAGATTCCGATAAACGAGCGAGAAGTTAAACAGAAACGAAGATTCGATCAGAAATCGAATCTGAGTTAATCGCAGAAAAATCCGATTAAAAAGAAAAACGGACGAACGGTTAAAGAACGGACGTTCGTTAACAGAGAAAAACCGACGAACGCATTCGTTAAAACGAACGGTTCGGTGAACGCTCGCAAAATAATAAAACCGAAAAAAATCGATCTAGGGTTTTTTTTAACGAAGGGTTTTTTTAAACAAAAACCGGCGTTGAACGGGGCAGGCAGTACCTCGTCGGGGCGAGGGTTCCGGCGGGGCTCCGGCGCTCGGGGCGAGGGG
>NC_057814.1:542501148-542509238 GCF_018294505.1 Triticum aestivum
CCGAGTGCGGCGGCGGCGGCAAGGCGGGCGGCGGCGGCTCCCGAGATGAGAGAGAGGGGGGGTTGAGGGGTATATAAAGAGGGGGGAGCTCAGCTTGGAGGAGGGGGCAAGCTCCGGCGGGGTCGGACTCCCGTGTCCTCCATGGACACGGCGGCGGCGCTCTCCCGTGCGGAGGAAGGAGAGGGCGACGGGGTGGGCCGGCGGCCTGGGCTCGGCCCAGCGGGCGCGCGCGTTTTTTTTAAATGTTCCGCGGAAAATAATACGTAAAAAATAAATAAAAGTCAGAAAAATATAAAATAAATTTTCCCCGTCTAGTTAGAAAATCTAGAATAGGGTGAACATTTTTTTAAATCAAAATAAATATTTTGAAAACATGCAATATTTTTAATGCAATAAAAATTGCAAATAAAATCCAAATAAATCCAATAAATGATTTTAACATTTTACCTCTAGTATTTCAATTGTTTTGGAGAAGTCATATTTTCTCCTCTCATATATTTTTAGAATGAAATATTTTTCCAGAGAGAAAATAATTAAAACCAAAATCCTCGTCTTATTATTTGATGAAAATCAAATATGAAAATTCGAGAAAATCCCCAACTCTCTCCGAGGGTCCTTGAGTTGCTTAGGATTTATCGAGGATTTGTCAAAATGCAATAAAACATGATAGTCAAAGATGATCTATGTATAACATACCAAATTGAAAATTTGGGATGTTACAAACCTACCCCCCTTAAGATGAATCTCGCCCTCGAGATTCGGGTTGGCTAGAAAACAGGTGGGAGTGGTACTTCCATAGATCTTCCTCTCGCTCCCAGGTGGCTTCATCCTCCGTGTGGTGACTCCACTGGACTTTGCAAAACTTGATAACCTTACTGCGGGTAACTCGGCTGGCATACTCAAGAATCTTAACTGGTTTCTCCTCATAGGTCAAATCACTTTCCAGCTGAATTGCTTCCAGTGGCACAGTATCTCTCAGTGGTATCTCAGCCATCTCTGCGTGGCACTTCTTCAACTGCGAAACGTGAAATACATCATGAACTCCAGACAATCCTTCGGGCAATTCCAGCTTGTAGGCAACCTCTCCCATACGTTCCACAATTCTGTATGGTCCGATAAAACGGGGCGCTAACTTTCCCTTAACTCCAAAGCGCTTCACTCCTCGAAGTGGTGATACTCGAAGATATACTCGGTCTCCGACTTCGTGAACTGTCTCTTTTCGTTTAGAATCAGCATAACTCTTCTGCCTGGACTGGGCTACCTTGAGCTTATCGCGAATCAACCTCACTTTCTGTTCAGACTCCTTAATCAAATCTGGTCCAAACAGCTGACGGTCTCCAACTTCGTCCCATAACAACGGTGTTCTACACCTCCTTCGATACAAAGCTTCGAAAGGGGCCATCTTCAAACTGGTTTGGTAACTGTTGTTATAAGAAAACTCCGCATATGGCAAATTGTCGTCCCAACTAGATCCATAATCTAGTGCACATGTTCTCAACATGTCCTCCAAAATCTGGTTGACTCTCTCGGTCTGTCCATCTATCTGTGGGTGAAATACTGTACTAAATTCCAGCCTGGTTCCCAATGTTTCATGTAACTGCTTCCAAAACTTTGAGGTAAATTGGGTTCCTCTGTCTGATACAATGGTCCTCGGAACTCCATGCAAACATATGATCCTGGTCATGTAGATCTTGGCCAACTTAGCACTGGTGTAAGTGGTCTTCACTGGAATGAAATGAGCCACTTTCGTCAATCGGTCGACTACAACCCATATTGAGTCATAGCCTGAACGAGTCCTGGGTAATGCTGTGATAAAATCCATGCCTATTTTATCCCACTTCCATTCGGGTATTGGCAATGGTTGTAGCAATCCTGCTGGCTTCTGATGCTCTGCCTTCACTCTCTGACATACATCACAAACTGCTACATACTCTGCAATATCCTTCTTCATTCCGGTCCACCAGAAAGTATTCTTCAAATCCAAATACATCTTGGTATTCCCTGGGTGTATCGAGTACGGTGAATCATGGGATTCTTGCAAAATCAACTTCCTGATCTCCGGATCAATTGGCACATATACACGGTCCTCAAACCATAAGGTATCGTGCTCATCCTCACGAAATCCCTTGGCTTTTCCTTTGCTCATCTTCTCCTTTATCTCTTCAATCTCCTTGTCTGTCTTCTGAGCTTCTCTGATCCTTTCCATCAAGGTAGACTGAATCTCCAATGTCGCTAAATAGCCTCTTGGGACTATCTCCAAACATAGCTCGCGAAGGTCCTCGGCTAACTCCTGAGGTAACTCTCCTGTCATGAGAGTGTTGATATGACTCTTGCGGCTCAACGCGTCTGCTACTACGTTAGCCTTTCCAGGGTGATAATGCAATCTCATATCATAATCTTTAATGAGCTCCAGCCATCTCCTCTGTCTGAGATTTAACTCCTTCTGCGTGAAAATGTACTTCAAACTCTTGTGATCCGTGTACACCTCACAATGGTTTCCGATGAGAAAATGTCTCCATGTCTTCAATGCATGCACCACGGCTGCTAATTCCAAATCGTGCGTAGCATAATTCTTCTCATGGGGTTTAAGTTGTCGTGAAGCATATGACACAACTCTTCCTTCCTGCATAAGCACTGCTCCAAGTCCTCGACGAGAAGCGTCGCAATAAACTTCATAGTCCTTGCGTTGATCTGGCAATCAACACTGGTGAGGTAACCAATCGTTTCTTCAACTCTTGGAAACTAGCTTCACATTCCTCAGTCCAATTGAATTTAGTGTCCTTCTTCAATAGCTCAGCCATGGGCTTAGCAATCTTCGAGAAATTCTCGATGAATCTCCGGTAGTATCCCGCAAGTCCAAGAAAACTCCGGATTTCTCCAACTGTCGTGGGTGACTCCCAACTTGTCACTGTGTCGACCTTGGCAGGGTCTACTGCTATTCCTTCTCCAGAAATAACATGTCCAAGGAATCCAACTTCCTTCAGCCAAAATTCACACTTGCTGAACTTGGCATATAACTGATGTTCTCTGAGCTTCTCAAGTACCAATCTTAAATGCTCCTCATGCTCTTCTTCATCCTTGGAAAAGATTAAAATATCATCAATGAACACCACGACGAACTTATCCAGAAACTCCATAAACACTTTGTTCATCAGGTTCATGAAATAGGCTGGTGCGTTAGTCAGTCCAAATGACATAACGGTATACTCATACAATCCATATCTGGTGGTAAAAGCCGTCTTAGGTATATCCTGCTCTCGAATCTTTAACTGATGGTATCCTGATCGTAGATCGATCTTGGAAAATACTTTAGCTCCTTGTAGGCGGTCAAACAAATCATTGATCATCGGCAGTGGGTACTTGTTTTTAATGGTCACTTCATTCAATCCTCGGTAATCAACAACCATCCTCAGCGATCCATCTTTCTTCTCCACTAGAAGTACTGGTGATCCCCAAGGTGACGAACTTGGGCGAATATAGCCTTTATCCAGTAACTCCTTGATCTGCTTCTTAATTTCCTCCAAATCCTTTGCGGGCATCCTGTATGGTCTCTTAGATATTGGCCCTGTGCCTGGCAAAAGTTCAATCAAGAACTCAATGTCTCTATCTGGTGGCATGCCTGGCAACTCTTCTGGAAATACATCCGGATGATCCTTCACCACTGGTACTTCCTCCTGTACAACTCCTGATAAGGAATTTACTTGAGTCCTCTTCGGCATATGCCGGGATACATACTTGATCCTTTTCCCTTCCGGGGTGGTAAGCAAAATCGTCTTGCTGGCACAATCGATGTTTCCTCCATACAACGATAGCCAATCCATTCCCAAAATCACATCCAAACCTTGCGATTCCAAAACAATGAGGTCTGAGGGGAAAACATGCCTTCCAATGGCCAATGGTATCTGAAAACATCCTTGGGTTGCCATATACTCTGCTCCTGGCGAGGTTACTAACATAGGGGTTTTGAGAACTTGGGTGGACATCTTAAACTTATTCACAAATCCCCTTGATATGTATGAATGCGATGCACCAGTATCGAAAAGAACGGTTGCAGTAAATGACTTAACCAAAAACTTACCTATTACTGCATCAGGCTGAGCTTCAACCTCCTCCACGCTCACGTGGTTCACATGCCCTTTGTTGAACGGGTTCGGCTTCTTCCCAGAGCTTCCATTGCCATTTCCATTTTGGGCTTCAGGACAATCAGTTGCATAATGTCCCGTCTTCTGGCACTTGAAACAAGTAATGTGACTTAGATCCCTCTTGGTTGGGGTAGATGGGTTGGTGCGGTTCTGTCCGTTGCCTCCTCCATTCCCATTACCATTCTTGGAGCCATTATGGTTGTGCGAACTACCTCCTCCATGGGTATGCTGAAACTGTCCTCCCGGTTTCGGGGCAAATCGTGGCTTCTGCTGGGCTCTAGAATTATACTTCCCTTGTCCATACTTCCTCTTGCGGTTTTCAATCTGCTGTTGCTTCCCTTCAATCATGAGAGCTCTATCTACCAGCTCCTGGTAGTTGTTGAAAGTTGCTACCATCAACTGCATACTCAGTTCATCATTCAGCCCTTCCAAAAATTTCTCCTGCTTGGCAGCATCTGTAGCAACGTCATCTGGTGCATAACGTGCTAACTTACTGAAATCCTCCACATACTGGCCTACGGTGCATCCTCCTTGGCGTAGGTTATGAAACTCACGCTTCTTCATAGCCATAGCTCCTGCTGAAACATGAGCTGTACGGAAAGCTTGCTGAAACTGGTCCCATGTGACAGTGTCAATAGGGTGCGTGGCTGTATAATTCTCCCACCATGATGCTGCGGGTCCATCAAGTTGATGTGCGGCAAAACGCACTCTTTCCGCATCTGTGCATCCTGCAGTGGTCAACTCCCTTCCAACTTTGCGGAGCCAATCATCTGCAACAATCGGCTCGGTGCTACTGGAAAACACCGGCGGGTTTAGCCTAAAGAAACGGGCTAGGTGCTCAACAGGTGGTGGTGGCGGTGGGTTGTTGGTGTTGTTGCCTTGGTTCTGCACTAACACTTGCATCAGGGCATTCTGTTGCTAAATCAACTGGGTGATCTCTGGCGGGAAAACAAATCCGGTGTCGCGTCTCGGAGGCATCTGATAGGTTTAGAAAAGATGAGAGTTAAGAATAGAATGAGGTCTAGAGGGAAAACACTACCCATATGCTCATGAGACAAATCAATCAATATCACTCAATCAATTCAAACAAGGCAAAACAATCGATCTAACGAGCGTTACAAAGTGCTTGAACTATACTATTAAATGGGGGAAAACTACTACTGATATGGTGGTCTACTAGAAATTCTGATCCGTTGAAGACTCCATGATGGCTGCTCCAGCTTCATCAACAAAGTCATCTTCACTTGGTTCCGAGTCAGTGTCGTCGATGATGATGTAGTTATCCGGACAAGTGTATTCGTCGACTTCTGCTTTTGGCACTGGATTTCCCATGAATACTCCAATCTTCTTCTCCAGGTCGTCATTCTTCCCTACTAGTGCGTTGATTTCCTCCAAATAATCTTCACGTGTAGCTTTGAGTTCTTCTTGGAGCTCCTTGATCTTGGTTAATGCCTTCTTCAGTTCTTCCTTGTCCGTGCACATCTGGTTCTCCTGGCGACGAATGTGTTGGTTCTGCTCCTGGATGAAAGCTGCGATTGATCCATCCTTCTTGGTTCTGATCATCTCCCATTGCGCGTCTCGGCGTCCACAAATTTGGTAAATTGTATCCTTAAGCTCCCGGTGATAGACTTCTCCAATGCGTCCCATGGCGATGTCTGCGGCCATGCTCTTCCCTAAACTCCAAGTTGGTGCTTCAAAAACCAATCTTATGGCACTAAACACCCTTCCTGGAATGATAACTTGAATCTTCCAGCTCTCCTCTTCAGGTAATGTGGCGTTGTAGGTTCCGGTGATGCTTGGTATTCCTATGTTCAAGTACTTGGTGACTTCCTTCAAATGTCGACCAAACGGCGTGTCTTCATCTGGTTGCATGAACTTGCTCCTTGCATTCGCCATTCCTAAAAGAGTAGAAAAAGGAGAGGGGCCAGAAATGAGAAGAGAGAAGCTTTCTAGGGCTTAAGATTAGTGGTCGTGTCCTACAGTCAGCGTGTGCTCTGATACCAACTTTGTACCGACCAGACCTCAAATGGCCTGTGCTGCTGTGCACCAGTGTCATCCCTGGATCAGTAATGCTGACACGCACAGTACAAATGGAGGATTTATAACAGAGTAGCAATCACACACTTATTACATCGAATATCTCCAAAGAGATTAAGTATGATAAACATGGCTTAAGGCCATCTAAAAACGATAACAGCGGAAGACTTGGAAGATAAGTGAGTCCATCAACTCCAGCGGCATCACTGAGTATAAGACCACGACCTAAGGCACCTTACTCGTCGTCTGAAAAGTCTGCAACATGAAACGTTGTAGCCCGAAAACGGGTCAGCACATAGAATATGCTGGCAATGTAACACATAGAGAATAATGAACAGTAATAACGCTATACTACATGCATATATGGCTGGTGGAAAGCTCTATGGTTAAATTTTATGCGAAAAGCCAATTTTTCCCTACTGCAAAGGAATAAATTTTATTTAACTATCATGGTGGTTGTTAAACATTGAGAAGGTACCTCCAACTCAATCCCAATTAGGTGTCATCATTAACCCAACAAAATTAATTAAAAGTAACATGGTGATGAGATTCATATGATAATCCAGGTACTAGATACTCAAGTTGTCCATAACCGGGGACACGGCTAACCATGATTAGTTTGTACGCTCTGCAGAGGTTTGCGCACTTTTCCCCACAAGACTCGATCACCTCCGCTTGATTCTCGCACTACATGATGTTTGAGAAACGGATGACCGAGACACAGCCTTTCAGAAACAATCACTCTTTACTCTGGATGGACCGGTACACCTACTTTCCCCTACATCTGCTAGCCCACCTCTTCAAGAGATCTTGTAACCTACTCAACTATGCTAGAGCCCATAATAGCTTGTGGCTGCACACGGAAGTTTCTAGCATGAATAATCTTATGATCCCTTTGAGCCTGGGTGGCAGTCCTTATACAAACAGACAACACTGGGTTCTCCAGGTGCCTCAATCCACCCAGATGTGAGTTAGTTGCCACCTTAAGTTGAACCATTAATAAACATCTCACATCTGTCATGAATATCTCTCAAAACCCAGATCCACGTCTACGAGCATAGCATGGCAATAATAATAGCAACGTAGAAATAACTCCCAAGGGTTTGAATAGAAAGCAGGTAATAGGTACTACCTCAACTACTTCCCAATACCCACAATTTAATTAGATCCTAATCATGCAATATGTTTGAGGAATAGATCTAATGCAATAAAACTGGGTATGAAAAGTATGATCAAAGTGTTACTTGCCTTGTTGATGATCCGCAAAACCTAGCGATTCGAAGTAACAAGCGGCACACTCCGGGTACTCTATCGCAAACAAACAAGCATACAATCAATACTCATCTAATGCACATGTAAAACTCGAATGAAATATCCAACCAGAAAGTTCAACTTAAGAACTCTGGTTTGCAAAAAGAATCAACTCGAAAGAAGCAACGAAAGTCAAACTGTGAAAGAAAGAAGCTTCGTTTACTAATCTGGATCTAGGTCAAATTTTACTGTAGCAAAAACTTGTTTGAGTAGGTTAAACGGAAAGAGAATTTCGAGACGAAACTCTAGGCGCTTGAATCGCCTGATTCCGATAAACGAGCGAGAAGTTAAACAGAAACGAAGATTCGATCAGAAATCGAATCTGAGTTAATCGCAGAAAAATCCGACGAAAAAGAAAAACGGACGAACGGTTAAAGAACGGACGTTCGTTAACAGAGAAAAACCGACGAACGCGTTCGTTAAAACGAACGGTTCGGTGAACGCTCGCAAAATAATAAAACCGAAAAAAAACGATCTAGGGTTTTTTTTAAACGAAGGGTTTTTTTTAAAACAAAAACCGGCGTTGAACGGGGCAGGCAGTACCTCGTCGGGGCGTGGGTTCCGGCGGGGCTCCGGCGCTCGGGGCGAGGGGCGGCGAGG
>NC_057814.1:542509945-542727898 GCF_018294505.1 Triticum aestivum
GGTTGAGGGGTATATAAAGAGGGGGGAGCTCGGCTTGGAGGAGGGGGCAAGCTCCGGCGGGGTCGGACTCCCGTGTCCTCCATGGACACGGCGGCGGCGCTCTCCCGTGCGGAGGAAGGAGAGGGCGACGGGGTGGGCCGGCGGCCTGGGCTCGGCCCAGCGGGCGCGCGCGTTTTTTTTTAATGTTCCACGGAAAATAATACGTAGAAAAATAAATAAAAGTCAGAAAAATATAAAATAAATTTTCCCCGTCTAGTTAGAAAATCTAGAATAGGGTGAACATTTTTTAAATCAAAATAAATATTTTGAAAACATGCAATATTTTGAATGCAATAAAAATTGCAAATAAAATCCAAATAAATCCAATAAATGATTTTAACATTTACCTCCAGTATTTCAATTGTTTTGGAGAAGTCATATTTTCTCCTCTCATATATTTTTAGAATGAAATATTTTTCCGGAGAGAAAATAATTAAAACCAAAATCCTCGTCTTATTATTTGATGAAAATCAAATATGAAAATTCGAGAAAATCCCCAACTCTCTCCGATGGTCCTTGAGTTGCTTAGGATTTATCAAGGATTTGTCAAAATGCAATAAAACATGATATGCAAAGATGATCTATGTATAACATACCAAATTGAAAATTTGGGATGTTACAGTTTCAGACTTGTGCTTCATTAGGTAGACATACCCATATCTACTTAAATCATCAGTGAGAGTGAGAACATAACGATATCCTCCGCGAGCCTCAACACTCATTGGACCGCACACATTGGTATGTATGATTTCCAATAGGTTGGTTGCTCGTTCCATTGTTCCGGAGAACGGAGTCTTGGTCATCTTACCCATGAGGCATGGTTCGCACGTGTCAAATGATTCGTAATCAAGAGACTCCAAAAGTCCATCTGCATGGAGCTTCTTCATGCGCTTGACACCAATGTGACCAAGGCGGCAGTGCCACAGATATGTGGGACTATCGTTATCAACTTTACATCTTTTGGTATTCACACTATGAATATGTGTAACATCACGTTCGAGATTCATCAAGAATAAACCATTGACCAGCGGGGCATGACCATAAAACATATCTCTCAAATAAATAGAACAACCATTATTCTTGGATTTAAATGAGTAGCCATCTCGAATTAAACGAGATCCAGATACAATGTTCATGCTCAAAGCTGGCACTAAATAACAATTATTGAGGTTTAAAACTAATCCCATGGGTAGATGCAGAGGTAGCGTGCCGACGGCGATCACATCAACCTTGGAACCATTCCCGACGCGCATCGTCACCTCGTCCTTCGCCAGTCTCCGTTTATTCCGTAGTTCCTGTTTTGAGTTACAAATATGAGCAACCGCACCGGTATCAAATACCCAGGAGCTACTACGAGTACTGGTAAGGTACACATCAATTACATGTATATCACATATACCTTTGGTGTCGCTGGCCTTCTTTTCCGCTAGGTATTTGGGGCAGTTCCGCTTCCAGTGACCACTTCCCTTGCAATAAAAACACTCAGTTTCAGGCTTGGGTCCATTCTTTGACTTCTTCCCGGTAACTGGTTTACCGGGCGCGGCAACTCCCTTGCCATCCTTCTTGAAGTTCTTCTTACCCTTGCCCTTCTTGAACTTAGTGGTTTTATTCACCATCAACACTTGATGTTCTTTTCTGATCTCCACCTCCGCTGATTTCAGCATTGAATATATCTCAGGAATGGTCTTTTCCATCCCCTGCATATTGAAGTTCATCACAAAGCTCTTGTAGCTTGGTAGAAGCGACTGAAGGATTCTGTCAATGACCGCGTCATCCGGGAGATTAACTCCCAGCTGAGTCAAGCGGTTGTGCAACCCAGACATTCTGAGTATGTGCTCACTTACAGAACTATTTTCCTCCATTTTACAGCTGAAGAACTTGTCGGAGACTTCATATCTCTCGACCCGGGAATGAGCTTGGAAAACCAATTTCAGCTCCTCGAACATCTCATATGCTCCATGTTTCTCAAAACGCTTTTGGAGACCCGGTTCTAAGCTGTAATGCATGCCGCACTGAACGAGGGAGTAATCATCAGCACGTGATTGCCAAGCGTTCATAACGTCTTGGATATCTGGGATTGGTGCTTCAACTAGCGGTGCTTCTAAGACATAATCTTTCTTGGCTACTATGAGGATGATCCTCAGGTTCCGGACCCAGTCCGTATAGTTGCTGCCATCATCTTTCAGCTTGGTTTTCTCTAGGAACGCGTTGAAATTGAGGACAACGTTGGCCATTTGATCTACAAGAGATAGTGTAAAGATTTTTAGACTAAGTTCATGATAATTAAGTTCATCTAATCAAATTATTTAATGAACTCCCACTCAGATAGACATCCCTCTAGTCATCTAAGTGAAACATGATCCGAGTTAACTAGGCCGTGTCCGATCATCACGTGAGACGGACTAGTCAAGATCGGTGAACATCTCCATGTTGATCGTATCTTCTATACGACTCATGCTCGACCTTTCGGTCCTCCGTGTTCCGAGGCCATGTCTGTACATGCTAGGCTCGTCAAGTCAACCTAAGTGTATTGCGTGTGTTCCGAGGCCATGTCTGTACATGCTAGGCTCGTCAACACCCGTTGTATTCGAACGTTAGAATCTATCACACCCGATCATCACGTGGTGCTTCGAAACAACGAACCTTCGCAACGGTGCACAGTTAGGGGGAACACTTTTCTTGAAATTATCATAAGGGATCATCTTACTTACTACCGTCGTTCTAAGCAAATAAGATGCAAAAACATGATAAACATCACATGCAATCAAACAGTGACATGATATGGCCAATATTATTTTGCTCCTTTGATCTCCATCTTCAGGGCACCATGATCATCTTCGTCACCGGCATGACACCATGATCTCCATCATCATGATCTCCATCATTGTGTCTTCATGAAGTCGTCACGCCAACGATTACTTCTACTTCTATGGCTAACGCGTTTAGCAACAAAGTAAAGTAATTTACATGGCGTTATTCAATGACACGCAGGTCATGCAAAATAACAAAGACAACTCCTATGGCTCCTGCCGGTTGTCATACTCATCGACATGCAAGTCGTGATTCCTATTACAAGAATATGATCAATCTCATACATCACATATATCATTCATCACATCTTCTGGCCATATCACATCACATAGCACTTGCTGCAAAAACAAGTTAGACATCCTCTAATTGTTGTTGCAAGTTTTTACGTGGTTTGTAGGTTTCTAGCAAGAACGTTTCTTACCTACGTATGACCACAACGTGATTTGCCAATTTCTATTTACCCTTCATAAGGACCCTTTTCATCGAATCCGTTCCGACTAAAGTAGGAGAGAAAGACACCCGCTAGCCACCTTCTGCAACTAGTGCATGTCAATCGGTGGAACCTGTCTTACATAAGCGTATGTGTAAGGTCGGTCCGGGCCGCTTCAGCCTACAATACCGCCGAAACAAGAAAAGACTAGTAGCGGCAAGAAGAATTGGCAACATCAACGCCCACAACTGCTTTGTGTTCTACTCGTGCATAGTAACTACGCATAGGCCTGGCTCATGATGCCACTGTTGGTAATCGTAGCATAATTTTAAAATTTTCCTATGCTCACCAAGATGCATCTATGGAGTATACTAGCAACGAGGGGAAAGGAGTGCATCTACATACCCTTGTAGATCGCGAGCGGAAGCGTTCCAATGAATGTGGATGACGGAGTCGTACTCGCCGTGATCCAAATCACCGATGAACGAGTACCGAACGGACGGCACCTCCACGTTCAACACACGTACGGTGCAGCGACGTCTCCTCCTTCTTGATCCAGCAAGGGGGGAGGAGAGGTTGATGGAGATCCAGCAGCACGACGGCGTGGTGGTGGATGTAGCGGGATGCCGGCAGGGCTTCGCCCAGCTTCTACGAGAGAGAGGGGTGTAGCAGGGAAGGAGGGAGGCGCCCAAGGCTGTAATGTTGTTGCCCTCCCTCCCCCCTTTATATAGGCCCCCTGGGAGGGGGGGCGCCGGCCAAACCCCATCTAGATGGGGGGGCGGTGGCCAAGGGGTTGCCTTGCCCCCCAAGGCAAGTGGGGCGCCCCCCCACCCTAGGGTTTCCAACCCTAGGCGCAGGGGAAGGCCCATGGGGGGCGCCCAGCCCACTAGGGGCTGGTTCCCTTCCCACTTCAGCCCACGGGGCCCTCCGGGATAGGTGGCCCCACCCGGTGGACCCCCGGGACCCTTCCGGTGGTCCCGGTACAATACCGGTAACCCCCGAAACTTTCCCGGTGGCCGAAACTTGACTTCCTATATATAATTCTTTACCTCCGGACCATTCCGGAAATCCTCGTGATGTCCGGGATCTCATCCGGGACTCCGAACAACTTTTGGGTTTCCGCATACACATATCTCTACAACCCTAGCGTCACCGAACCTTAAGTGTGTAGACCCTACGGGTTCGGGAGACATGCAGACATGACCGAGACGCCTCTCCGGTCAATAACCAACAGTGGGATCTGGATACCCATGTTGGCTCCCACATGTTCCATGATGATCTCATCGGATGAACCACGATGTCGAGGATTCAATCAATCCCGGTATACAATTCCCTTTGTTAATCGGTATGTTACTTGCCCGAGATTCGATCGTCGGTATCCGAATACCTTGTTCAATCTTGTTACCGGCAAGTCTCTTTACTCGTACCGTAATGCATGATCCCATGACTAACGCCTTAGTCACATTGAGCTCATTATGATGATGCATTACCGAGTGGGCCCAGAGATACCTCTCCGTCATACGGAGTGACAAATCCCAGCATCGATCCGTGCCAACCCAACAGACACTTTCTGATATACCCGTAGTGCACCTTTATAGTCACCCAGTTACGTTGTGACGTTTGGCACACCCAAAGCACTCCTGCGGTATCCGGGAGTTGCACAATCTCATGGTCTAAGGAAAAGATACTTGACATTGGAAAAGCTCTTGCAAACGAAACTACACGATCTTTATGCTATGCTTAAGATTGGGTCTTGTCCATCACATCATTCTCCTAATGATGTGATCCCGTTATCAATGACATCCAATGTCCATAGTCAGAAAACCATGACTATCTGTTGATCAACGAGCTAGTCAACTAGAGGCTTACTAGGGACACGTTGTGGTCTATGTATTCACACATGTATTACGATTTCCGGATAACACAATTATAGCATGAATAATAGACAATTACCATGAACAAAGAAATATAATAATAACCATTTATTATTGCCTCTAGGGCATATTTCCAACAGTGCGTTCTTTGAAAGTATAATCAGGCGTCTTGATCTATCTCTATAGATCTTGATGCCCAATATGTAAGCAGCTTTATCCAGGTCTTCCTTTGAAAAACTCCTTTCAAACAACCCTTTATGCTTTTCAGAAATTTTACATCATTTCGGATCAACAATATGTCATTCACATATACTTATCAGAAATGTTGTAGCGCTCCCACTCACTTTATTGTAAATACAAGTTTCTAACAAACTTTGTATAAACCCAAAAACTTTGATCACTCCATCAAAGCGTATATTCTGACTCCGAGATGCTTGCTCTAGTCCATGGAAGGATCGCTGGAGCTAGCATACCTTTTAGCATCCTTAGGATCGACAAAACCTTTCTGATTGTATCACATACAACCTTTCCTTACGAAAACTGGTAAGGAAACTTGTTTGGACATCCATCTGCCAGATTTCATAAATGCAGCTAATGCTAACATGATTCCGACGGACTTAAGCATCGCTACGGATGAGAAAATCTCATCGTAGTCAACTCCTTGAACTTGTGAAAATACTCTTTGCCACAAGTCGAGCTTCATAGACGGTAACATTATCGTCCACGTCCGTCTTCTTCTTAAAGATCCATTTATCTCAATGGTTTGCCGATCATCGGGCAAGTTCACCAAAGTTCATGCTTTGTTCTGATACATGGATCCTATCTCGGATTTCATGGTTTCTAACCATTTGTCGGAATATGGGCCCACCATCGCTTCTCCATAGCTCGTAGGTTCATTGTTGTCTAGCAACATGACTTCCAAGACAGGATCACGCATTACTCTGAAGTAGTACGCATCCTCGTCGTCCTACGAGGTTTGGTAGTGACTTGATCCGAAGTTTCATGATCACTATCATAAGCTTCCACTTCAATTGGTGTAGGTGCCACAGGAACAACTTCCTGTGCCTTGCTACACACTAGTTGAAGTTATGGTTCAATAACCTCATCAAGTCTCCACCATCCTCCCACTCAATTCTTTCGAGAGAAACTTTTCCTCGAGAAAGGACTCGTTTCTAGAAGCAATTACTTTTGCTTCCAGATCTGAAATAGGAGGTATACCCAACTGTTTTGGGTATTCTATGAAGATGCATTTATCCGCTTTGGGTTCGAGCTTATCAGCCTGAAACTTTTTCACATAAGCATCGCAGCCCCAAACTTTTAAGAAACGACAACTTAGGTTTCTCTAAACGGTGTCGTCTCAACGGAATTGCGTGGTGCCCTTTTTAAAGTGAATGTGGTTGTCTCTAATGCCTAACCCATAAACAATAGTGGTAATTCGGTAAGAGACATCATGGTATGCACCATATCCAATAGGGTGCAGTTATGATGTTCGGACACACCATCACATTGTGGTGTTCTAGGCGGTATTAATTGTGAAACACTTTCCACAATGTCTTAATTGTGTGCCAAACTCGTAACTCAGATACTCATCTCTATGATCATATCACAGACATTTTATCCTCTTGTCACGACGATCTTCAACTTCACTCTGAAATTACTTGAACCTTTCAATAATTCAGACTTGTGTTTCATCAAGTAAATATTCTCAGCATCTACTCAAATCATCTGTGAAGTAAGAACATATCGATATCCACTACGTGCCTCAGCACTCATTGGACTGCACACATCAAATGTATTACTTCCAACAAGTTGCTCTCTTGTTCCATCTTACTGAAAACGAGGCCTTTCAGTCATCTTGCCCATGTGGTATGATTTGCATGTCTCAAGTGATTCAAAATCAAGTGAGTCCAAACGATCCATCTGCATGGAGACATGGTTCGCATGTCTCAATCTTTTCAAAAACGAGTGAGTCCAAAGATCCATCTACATGGAGCTTCTTCATGCGTTCTATACCAATATGACTCAAATGGCAGTGCCACAAGTATGTGGTACTATCATCACTATTTTATATCTTTTGGCATGAACATGTGTATCACTGCGATCGAGATTCATTTTAGGTGCTAGACCATTGAAGGTATTATTCAAATAAACAGAGTAACCATTATTCTCCTTAAATGAATAACCATATTGCAATAAACATAATCCAATCATGCTTATGCTCAACACCAAATAACAATTATTTAGGTTTAACACCAATCTCGATGGTAGAGGGAGCATGCGATGCTTGATCACATCAACCTTGGAAATACTTCCAACACATATCGTCATCTCACCTTTAGCTAGTCTCTGTTTATTCCACAGCTTTTATTTCGAGTTACTAACACTTAGCAACCAAACCGTTATCTAATACCCCGGTGCTGCTAGGAGTACTAGTAAAGTACACATTCATATAATGTATATCCAATATACTTCTGTCGACCTTGCCTGCCTTCTCATCTACCAAGTATCTTGGGTAGTTCTGCTTCAGTGACCGTTCCCCTCATTACAGAAGCACTTAGTATCAGGTTTGGGTTCAACCTTGGGATTCTTCACTAGAGCAGCAAATGATTTGCTGTTTCCTGAAGTATCCCTTTTGCCCTTGCCCTTCTAGAAACTAGTGGTTTTACTAACCATCAACAATTGATGCTCCTTCTTGATTTCTACTTTTGCGGTGTCAAACATCGCAAGTTTCTCAAGGATCATCATATCTATCCCTGATATGTTATAGTTCATCACGAAGCTCTAATAGCTTGGTGGCAGTGACTATGGAGAACCATCACTATCTCATCTGGAAGATTAACTCCCACTCGATTCAAGCGACTGTGGTACTCAGACAATCTGAGCACATGCTCAACGATTGAGCTTTTCTCCCTTAGTTTGCAGCTTAAGAAACTTGTCAGAGGTCTCATACCTCTTGACGTGGGCACTAGTCTGAAATCCCAATTTCAGTCTTCAGAACATCTCATATGTTCTGCGACGTTTCAAAAACGTCTTTGGCGCCACAATTCTAAACCGTTAGCATTACGCACTGAACTATCACGTAGTCATCAAAATGTGTATGTCAGATGTTTCGCAACATCTACAGACGACGCTGAGGTTTAGCACACCGAGCGGTGCATTAAGGACATAAGCCTTCTGTGCAGCAATGAGGACAATCCTCAGTTTACGGACCCAGTCCGCATAATTGCTACTACCAACTTTCAAAATTTTCTCTAGGAACATATCTTTAAACAGTAGAGCTAAAGCGTAAGCTATGACATAATTTGCAAAGACCTTTTGACTATGTTCATGATAATTAAGTTCATCTGATTAATGAACTCCCACTCAGATAGACATCCCTCTAGTCATCTAAGTGATACATGATCCGAGTCAAACTAGGCCGTGTCCGATCATCACGTGAGACGGACTAGTCATCATCGGTGAACATCTCCATGTTGATCGTATCTACTATACGACTCATGTTCGACCTTTCGATCTCTTGTGTTCCGAGGCCATGTCTGTACATGCTAGGCTCGTCAAGTCAACCTAAGTGTTTCGCATGTGTTCCGAGGCCATGTCAGTACATGCTAGGCTCGTCAACACCCGTTGTATTCGAGCGTTAGAATCTATCACACCCGATCATCACGTGGTGCTTCGAAACAACGAACCTTCGCAACGGTGCACAGTTAGGGGGAACACGTCTCTTGAAATTTTAGTGAGGGATCATCTTATTTATGCTACCGTCGTTCTAAGCAAATAAGATGTAAACATGATAAACATCACATGCAAATCATAAAGCGACGTGATATGGCCAATATCATCTTGCGCCTTTTGATCTCCATCTTCGAGGCGCGGCACGATCACCTTCGTCACCGGCATGACACCATGATCTCCATCATCGTGTCTTCATGAAGTTGTCTCGCCAACTATTACTTCTACTACTATGGCTAACGGTTAGCAATAAAGTAAAGTAATTACATGGCGTTTTCATTGACACGCAGGTCATACAATAAATTAAGACAACTCCTATGGCTCCTGCCGGTTGTCATACTCATCGACATGCAAGACGTGATTCCTATTACAAGAACATGATCAATCTCATACATCACATATATCATTCATCACATCCTTTTGGCCATATCACATCACATAGCATACCCTGCAAAACCAAGTTAGACGTCCTCTAATTGTTGTTGCATGTTTTACGTGGCTGCTATGGGATTCTAGCAAGAACGTTTCTTACCTACGCAAAAGCCACAACGTGATATGCCAGTTTCTATTTACCCTTCATAAGGACCCTTTTCATCGAATCCGATCCGACTAAAGTGGGAGAGACAGACACCCGCTAGCCACCTTATGCAGCTAGTGCATGTCAGTCGGTGGAACCTGTCTCACGTAAGTGTACGTGTAAGGTCGGTCCGGGCCGCTTCATCCCACGATGCCGCCGAATCAAGATAAGACTAGTAACAGCAAGTAAATTGACAAAATCAACGCCCACAACTACTTTGTGTTCTACTCGTGCATAGAAACTACGCATAGACCTAGCTCATGATGCCACTGTTGGGGAACGTAGCAGAAATTCAAAATTTTCTACGCATCACCAAGATCAATCTATGGAGTTTACTAGCAACGAGAGGGAAGGAGTGCATCTACATACCCTTGTAGATCGCGAGCGGAAGCCTTCAAGAGAACGGGGTTGATGGAGTCGTACTTGTCATGATCCAAATCACCGATGATCCTAGCGGCGAACGGACGGCACCTCCGCGTTCAACACACGTACAGAGCAGCGACGTCTCCTCCTTCTTGATCCAGCAAGGGGGGAGGAGAGGTTGATGGAGATCCAGCAGCACGACGGCGTGGTGGTGGAAGTAGCGGGATTCCAACAGGGCTTCGCCAAGCGCTGCAGGAGGAGGGAGATGTGTCACAGGAGGGAGAGGGAGGCGCCAGGGCTTGGGTATTGCTGCCCTCCCTTCCCCCCACTATATATAGGGCCAAGGGAGAGGGGGGGCGCAGCCTTGGCCCCTCCTCCATGGAAGGGTGCGGCCAGGGAGGAGTCCATCCTCCCCAAGGCACCTAGGAGGTGCCTTCCCCCTTTAGGACTCTCCCTTTATCTTATCTCTTGGCGCATGGGCCTCTTGGGGCTGGTTCCCTTGGCCCATATAGGCCAAGGCGCACACCCCACAGCCCATGTGCCCCCCCCGGGGCATGTGGACCCCTTGGTGGACCCCCAGACCCCTTTCGGCACTCCCGGTACAATACCGATAATGCGCGAAACCTTTCCGGCGACCAAAACAAGACTTCCCATATATAAATCTTTACCTCCGGACCATTCCGGAACTCCTCGTGACATCAGGGATCTCATCCGGGACTCCGAACAACTTTCGGGTTACCGCATACTAATATCTCTACAACCCTAGCGTCACCGAACCTTAAGTGTGTAGACCCTACGGGTTCGGGAGACACGCAGACATGACCGAGACGACTCTCCGGTCAATAACCAACAGCGGGATCTGGATACCCATGTTGGCTCCCACATGCTCCTCGATGATCTCATCGGATGAACCATGATGTCGAGGATTCAATCAATCCCGTATACAATTCCCTTTGTCAATCGGTATGTTACTTGCCCGAGATTCGATCGTCGGTATCCCGATACCTTGTTCAATCTCGTTACCGGCAAGTCTCTTTACTCGTTCCGTAACACATCATCCCGTGATCAACTCCTTGGTCACATTGTGCACATTATGATGATGTCCTACCGAGTGGGCCTAGAGATACCTCTCCGTTTACACGGAGAGACAAATCCCAGTCTCGATTCGTGCCAACCCAACAGACACTTTCGGAGATACCTGTAGTGCACCTTTATAGCCACCCAGTTACGTTGTGACGTTTGGTACACCCAAAGCATTCCTACGGTATCCGGGAGTTGCACAATCTCATGGTCTAAGGAAATGATACTTGACATTAGAAAAGCTTTAGCAGACGAACTACACGATCTTGTGCTAGGCTTAGGATTGGGTCTTGTCCATCACATCATTCTCCTAATGATGTGATCCCGTTATCAACGACATCCAATGTCCATGGTCTGGAAACCGTAACCATCTATTGATCAACGAGCTAGTCAACTAGAGGCTTACTAGGGACAGGTGTTGTCTATGTATCCACACATGTATCTGAGTTTCCTATCAATACAATTTTAGCATGGATAATAAACGATTATCATGAACAAGGAAATATAATAATAACCAATTTATTATCGCCTCTAGGGCATATTTCCAACAATTATCTTTCGAAAGCCGTGCCCGCAGTTATGAGGCAGATGGGAATTTGTTAATGTCCGGTTGTAGAGAATTTGACACTTGACTTTAATTAAAATACATCGACTGTGTGTGTAGCCGTGATGGTCTCTTTTCGGCGGAGTCCAGAAAGTGAACACGGTCTGGGCTATGTATGAACGTAAGTAGTTTCAGGATCGCTTCTTGATCATTTCTAGCTTCGCGACCGTTATGTTGCTTCTCTTCTCGCTCTCATTTGCGTATGCTAGCCACCATATATGCTTAGTGCTTGCTGCATCTCCACCACATTACCCCATCTTTTCCTATAAGCTTAAATAGTCTTGATCTCGCGGGTGTGAGACTGCTGAGTCCTCGTGACTCACAGATTCTACCAAAACAGTTGCAAGTGCCGACGATACCAGTGCAGGTGACGCAACCGAGCTAAAGTGGGAGTTCGACGAGGAACGTGGTCGTTACTATGTTTCGTTTCCTGATGATCAGTAGTGGAGCCCAGTTGGGACGATCGGGGATCTAGCATTTGGGGTTATCTTATTTTCATTTGGATTTGACCGTAATCGGTCTATGTGTTGATTTTGGATGATGTATGAATTAATTTATGTATTGTGTGAAGTGGCGATTGTAAGCCAACTCTCGTTATCCCATTCTTGTTCATTACATGCGATTGTGTGAAGATGACCCTTCTTGCGACAATACCTACAATGCGGTTATGCCTCTAAGTCGTGCCTCAACACGTGGGAGATGTAGCCGCATCGTGGGCGTTACACGAAGACTACGCTTCTGGCCACCTCCAATCTTTCAGCATGTGGAAGAGAGTAGATGGTAAGTTCACCAAGTAGCATCGCATAGCATAATCCTACCCGGCGATCCCCTCCTCGTCGCCCTGTTAGAGAGCGATCACCGGGTTGTATCTGGCACTTGGAAGGGTGTGTTTTATTAAGTATCCGGTTCTAGTTGTCATAAGGTCAAGGTACAACTCCGGGTCGTCCTTTTACCGAGGGACACGGCTATTCGAATAGATAAACTTCCCTGCAGGGGTGCACCACATAACCCAACACGCTCGATCCCATTTGGCCGGACACACTTTTCTGGGTCATGCCCGGTCGCGGAAGATCAACACGTCGCAGCCCTACCTAGGCACAACAGAGAGGTCAGCACGCCGGTCTAAATCCTATGCGTGCAGGGGTCTGGGCCCATCGCCCATTGCACACCTGCACGTTGTGTACGCGGCCGGAAGCAGAACTAGCCCCCTTAATACAAGAGCAGGCTTACGTTCCAATCCGGCGCGCGCTGCTCAGTGGCTTACGTCACGAAGGCTTCGGCTGATACCACGATGTCGAGTTCCCATAACTGTTCCCGCGTAGTTGGTTAGTGCGTATAGACCAAATGGCCAGACTCAGATCAAATACCAAGAACTCGTTAAGCGTGTTATTTTTAAGTATCCGCGGACGCCGACCAGGGCCATGCCCACCTCTCTCCTAGGTGGTCTCAACCTGCCCTGTCGCTCCGCCACAAAGTAACAGTCGGGGGCCGTCAGGAACCCAGGCCCACCTCTACCGGGATGGAGCCACCTGTCCTTTCAGCCCCCTCACTAGAATCACTTGCGGGTACTCAACGAGCTGACCCGACTTTAGTCACCACATGTGTCATGTATATAAAGTATATAGTATATACCCGTGATCACCTCCCTAGTGATCATGGCCCGATAGTATAGCATGGCAGACGGACAAGAGTGTAGGGCCACTGATGGAACACTAGCATCCTATTCTAAGCATTAGGATAGCAGGTAAAGGTATCAACGATTATAGCAACAATGACAGGCTATGCAGCAGAATAGGATTAACCGAAAGCAGTAACATGCTACACTACTCTAATGCAAGCAGTAGAGAGAAGGAATAGGCGATATCTGGTGATCAGGGGGGCTTGCCTAGTTGCTCTGGCAAGAAGGAGGGGTCGTCAACAGCGTAGTCGCTCGGGGCACCAACAGCGGCGTCGGTCTCGTAGTCTACCGGAGAGAAGAGGGGGAGGAAACAATGAATACAATGCAAATAGATGCATAATGATGCATGACATGACAAAGCGTGATGCTACGTGTGCCCAAACGCGGTAGTAGGTGATAGCGGCGAAAGGGGGAAACATCCGGGAAAGTATCCCCGGTGTTTCGCGTTTTCGAACAGATGAACCGGAGGTGAAATGTTGCAGGTTCACTATGCTAGGGACGTGTGGCGGACGAACGGGCTACGTATCCGGATTCGTCTCATCGTTCTGAGCAACTTTCATGTACAAAAGTTTTTTCATCCGAGCTACGGTTTATTTTATATTAATTTTGAAAGTTTTAATCAATTTATAAATTATTAGTATTAATTTAATTCGAAAATGTTGATTGCGTCATCATGACGTCAGCGGTCAGCGTTGACCGTTGACTGGTCATACTAACAGAAGGGCCCTACATGTCATAGACTAAGACTAACTAATCTGGTTTAGTTAGTCTAACTAAAATGATTAGGTTTATTAATTACAATTAATTAGGTTAATTAATTTAATTAATTAATTAGTTAATTTTATTTATTATTATCATTTATATAAAAAGTTCCAGGGGTGGGGCCCCGTTGTCAATGGCCCAAAGGGGCCAAACGGGCGTTGGCAAATGGGTGCAGGCACCAGCCCGCTCGGTTGCTGGGGCGCCCGAGCGAAGACCGAGCCTGGGCGACAGCGGGCACGGCAGCCCGAGGCGGGGCCGGCGACAGGGAGGCAGAGGCCGAGCGGGATGGACCCGAACGGCACCGCGGAGGAAGCGGCGAGCGACGAGGAGGTTCGGTGGCGCGCGCGCTGGCGACTGCGGGTGCGTGTAGAGCCGGGGAAGCACAGGCGGGTGGCTGGGCGCCCGTGGTTGCGCGCGGGTGTTGCCGGACGCGGCGACGGCGCCAGTGTGGGACGTGGAGGGGCAATGGTCGTGGGTAGAAACGGCCGGGCGCGACCGATGTGACGAGGGGGAGCCGGGTTAGCAGATGCAGTAGGGAAGCGGCGACACAACGGCGGCCAGGGGCACCGCGACTGTGCGCGGGCACGGCGCATGGGCGACCGAGCGCGGGGGAGACAGAGAGGAGGGAGTGGAGGCCGTGGCCTCACTGGGGGTGTAGGGTCAGGGCAGTGGGGCGCGGGGAGGAGATGGGGATGACGGCGACGCGGTGACGAGGTGCAGCGGCGCGGCAGCTCCGGCGATGGCGTCCAGCGAGGTGGCGATCCGGCGACGGCGCCAGGGGGGTCGATGGGATCAGTCCCGATCCAATCTGGATCGGGAGGGGGAAGGTGGCGTCGTGGGGGGGAGTGGGGGAGTGAGGTGCCAGGGTTTCAGTACAGGGGGGTTAAGGGGAGTGGGGTGAGGCCGATGGGCCAGGTGGGCTGGCCGGCTAGCTGGGCCAGTGGGCCGTTGGGGGAAAGGTTCCCTTTTTATTTTGTTGTTCTTAGTTTTAGTTTTTCCTTTTTTTACCTTATTTCTTTTCGGTTTTAATTCCTTTTAATTATTTAGGCCTCTTATAATAGCACGGTTCCTTCACCATAAGTACCTAGGCATTTATTTGCACACTCCAAACATTTTACTTTAATGTTTGAATATTTTTTATGTTCGACGAAAATTCAAGTTTGAATTTGAACAGTTTTGATCTAACGCGGGATTAGCAACAGTAATCGAGGTGACGTGGCATCATTAGCAGAGGTTTACTATAGCTTGATTATCCGGGCATAACAATTCTCCTCCACTACAAGAAATCTCGTCCCGAGATTTAAGAGGGGTGTAAGGGGGAAAGTTTGAGTTACGAAATCCTAACGGATCTTCTCGTCTTTGGTTGCTCTTCTCGAAGAGGTCGATCCATTACATTGATGTCTTCATTCCTCTGCTTCAGGTCATCATGATGAAGTCATCATCCTTTCTTCGGAAATTTCATCGTACTTACGAAAGGACATGGGGTAACTTCGGAAGGACGGACCTTACAAGGTTGACTATCCGGCAGATAACTCAGGGAATGTGGTAGAAAGTAACTCTCGAATAGATACTTAAGAACATATCGAGAGTAAAGTAAGAAGGTACCATGAGAAGTTTCCAATGGGCAGGCAATCGTTCGATGGCCTAATCAGAAGGTGAAAGGGGTTCAGAGCAACAAGAATAAGTATTGCGTCTGATACGAGAATAGATCACTAGGCAGGTGGCCCGTGAATTACATACAAAGTCAAGCGCGAGGAATAACTTTTACAACAGGGTATACATGAGAGTCAGGGTTCGATCCTGTGGAACTGTGGGTTATGGGCCCACCATGTGGGTTAAAATAAGTAAGGGCGTTGACATCTTGCACGGTCATGATAGCAAGGCATGTCAGAGAATAACCAGTCAGTTATGTTGACTGCATCATTGGTACCAAGGGCGAGGGACGAAGAGAACCATTTTTCTGCTCGTTGAAATGAGGCAGACCAATAGGCAAAGTTCTCGTCCATCGGTGGTTACCGGAATGTCATCAACAATGGTAACAGGGTCTTACTGACGGAGTTGTACACCGAGGTGTTTACATAAGCAGGAGAATATTACTGCTCAGATCATATAGATCACAAGAAAGGTTAAACCAAATAATGGAAAGGAAAAATATGATTATCAGACATTTCAGGGGTATATCCTTCCCAATGATAAGCAGAGCATGATATCCGTGACAGGATATAATGTAGAAAACCCTTTAGATAAGGGGGGAGTAATTTCATGACAATACCCATACAACGGTGTTTTGGATAATTGTTAAAGAAAAGATAGCATTTTTCTTCAAATGTTCTTATTGAAGATCGGAGTAACACAGACATGCTTTGAGATAGCTTTGACAAGGTCTTCAAGCAAAGGTAAGACCTTGGATAGACAAAGGATCCATCAGGAAAAACTTATTAAACAAGTCATTCAATTTCCTCATGGAAGAATGGTTAACCTTGTTAAAAAGGAAACTATACACTAGGTCCTCCGGCCAGGTGTGCTAGGCATGACATCACCTTACCGAGTCATAAGAGGACCAATGTTATAACTCTTGAAAGTATGTTCCAACCATCATATCTAACCAAGATTCAGATCCGATTGGTGTCATGATACCTCAGACTCAGGATGTCCGAGAAGAAAAGGTGCAACACAAACAGACGAAATGACAATGTAAGATTCTCGGGAAATGAACTATGGGAGCGGGTTCCTAAAACAATAGTTCATCATTAAACCAAGGAGAGGTGAGGAGGTGGCTGATTGACTCAGCGACAATTCCTCCAGATTTCCAAAAAGATGGGTTTCCACAGTCATGTGAACAAGGAGATAGCATTTGTCAGATCAAATGATATAATGGTGTGCTAGAGGAAAGCATAATTGAACATTGATTGAAAGGTGCACCCGAAATATGGGCTGGGTCGCACGATCAATGTTTGAATGGTGACTAAATGACAAAAGAAGTAGAATGAACTATCGACCAATAACTTACAAGCAATAGGGTTGTTAGAAGTTTTGAATTTTACACATCATAGTGCATTTGTCGGTATTCCGGTTAGAAACAACACGGGGAACAAGGAATAATGGTGATGGTGAGAAGTATCACTATGTATCCAGGATTCTCAAGACATGGTGAAATTCGCATGACATTTTTGACATAAAAGATGGTAATACTTCAAGGTAAAGAAGAACAAATGACGGGTAGCAAGGAACTCAAGGTATAACACAGAACACGAACAAGTTTGTGTTGAACGAAAGGCAATAAAGTGGTCGATGATTAACACAAAACATCGAGGGCAAGGATGGTCTTTCTCATCATGAATTCAATTGATATTTTGGAAGAGCTCAGAATGCTGATGATGATCACAACACAGTTGTCGAGAGATTTCATGAAGATGTAATCTATTGGCGATGACATCAAGTCAAAGGAATGATGAAGCGAAAGGTTATTGGAACCATGGGTACGACACAAACTCGAAATCAAGTTTGTTTTTCAAGGAGAAATGATATGACGAGGAAGATCGACGTAAGATTAGCTCACCGTCAAAATTTGTGCTTCGGAAAGAAGGACCAGGTAGCACAGTTAAAATTAGCATGATCATGAAGTAACCGATCTGGCTAGGAGTGACGTGATGGAGTATTAAACGTCTCAACAACAAGGTACTAGGAGTATTGAATCACAATGTTGATTCGATTCACTAAGTGGTGTTCCCGGTTGACGACAACCCAGAACCCGTGGAGTAACTATGTCGGGGAAAGCTACTACTTCATCAGAAATTCATAACATGTAGTGCAATGGGGTGATATCCTCGAGATACCAGGGGGAAATACTCGAAGGTAGATCAAAATAGAGGTTGGGCAGGCGTACTGATCTGAGAAGGCAAGTATTTTACTCATCCGAGAAATGGGATCAAAGAAAGACAATATGGTCGAAACCATGATTGCAAAGGAACAATTCACCGATACCAAAGGATATTATATCAAGGAATTAGCTATTATTACAAGAAGCTCCCAGGATAGGATCTACATCGTGTCCATGGGCATGAACACAAAGGTTCAAGGTCGACTCCCACTTCCTCAATGCATAACCTTTCATTTACTTCTCGCATTCGATGAAGTTGTAGTGTTGAAATTTTATCTGGCAAAATACCAGAAGCGTATGACTCGTGAAAACTTTTGAGTTCACACATATTAAGGAAGGCATAGGTTCAACCCATCGGGGCATCTTAGGAACATATACCACAATCTGTAGGAGTAGTTAGCACCAGCTCGAAAGTAGAGCACGGTTGACAAGCAAAGGATACAAGTCTCCAACGGCAAAAGACACGATTTACCAAAAGGCATTATGTATCCGAGGAAAACTCACAAGTTTACTGAATATGAAGGACGTTGTTGGATGAAATCCAACAAATGATCCGACGGTCCATAGTGGAGCTGATATGAGCATCGGCACACAACCAGAGGAAGAAACAATGCGAAGGCATTGGATTATAGAAGCAAATGACTAATTCAAAGTTTAATTGCCAAGGAAGTATAACTTCCAAATCAAGGGATCAGAAGCAAACGCTCTGATTTAGGATGGATAAGCTGAGCCGGCTTAGGGGTACAGTCGACGGCAATTTGATTGGTCGAGAACCAGCTCCAGTTAAAAATGACGGCTGAGCCGGAAAGATAATTTATAAGGATCAACTGATGATTGCGGACATTCGCAACATATAGAATCAAGGAATCTCGAAATGATAATGACAAAGGATGTCAATTAGATTACCAGACTTATGGTAAATCATATTGCAAGCAAGAATTTGAAGAGCAATAGGCTGTTGGGGACTTTCGGAAAATCGAATGGCATTTCGAAAACATTTGTGAAATACATGAATCAACTGTGGATGAACAGATACTCGATAAGTGTGAGGAATTATCCATAGGGGTATTCATGTGGTAAAGAACTGCAAGGCAGTAAGCTCAGAGGATTCTCGGGACAACAGAGAGTATTTCGGGGCATCTTGTAATAACAAGATCAACGGGGAATGATTGTATGAATGGCAAGTGTATGCAGTTTTCATAGGGGTAGACGGTGGAAAGAAATCGCAAATGCGATGGCACAAAGATTCGAGAGCACACCGTAGAGTATCTTCGGAATCTTCTGGTGCAGCAGGCGGTCATCGGTAACAAGGGGCCCTCCGGGTGGAAGTGATCACGAGATCCTAATGTTCGAGTTAGAAAAATTCATTTAACCCGAATAGAAGAGAGATTAAAGTCCCAGAGTATAGACGAGGAGTAAAAGATCCTAATACCACCCAATGGCGACGTGGGCCCGTAAGACACACAGCCATGTTAGTAAAAGTTTTGCAATGTCTAGACTCGACTTCGGGCAAGGAGTTCGGAAGGGGGATTCCTACAGGAAGTCGGCTCTGATACCAACTTGTGACGCCTCCGATTCAATAGTACACTAATCTTACACGCAAACGTGTACGATCAAGATCAGGGACTCACGGGAAGATATCACAACACAACTCTAAAAATAAAATAAGTCATACAAGCATCATAATACAAGCCAGGGGCCTCGAGGGCTCGAATACAAGTGCTCGATCATAGACGAGTCAGCGGAAGCAACAATATCTGAGTACAGACATAAGTTAAACAAGTTTGCCTTAAGAAGGCTAGCACAAACTGGGATACAGATCGAAAGAGGCGCAGGCCTCCTGCCTGGGATCCTCCTAACTACTCCTGGTCGTCGTCAGCGGCCTGCACGTAGTAGTAGGCACCTCCAGTGTAGTAAGAGTCGTCGTCGACGGTGGCGTCTGGCTCCTGGGCTCCAGCATCTGGTTGCGACAACCAGGTAGAAGGGAAAGGGGCAAAAGAGGGAGAAAAGCAACCGTGAGTACTCATCCAAAGTACTCGCAAGCAAGGAGCTACACTACATATGCATGGGTATATGTGTAAAGGGCCATATCGGTGGACTGAACTGCAGAATGTCAGAATAAGAGGGGGATAGCTAATCCTGTCGAAGACTACGCTTCTGGCCACCTCCATCTTTCAGCATGTAGAAGAGAGTAGATGGTAAGTTCACCAAGTAGCATCGTATAGCATAATCCTACCCGGCGATCCCCTCCTCGTCGCCCTGTTAGAGAGCGATCACCGGGTTGTATCTGGCACTTGGAAGGGTGTGTTTTATTAAGTATCTGGTTCTAGTTGTCATAAGGTCAAGGTACAACTCCGAGTCGTCCTTTTACCGAGGGACACGGCTATTCGAATAGATAAACTTCCCTGCAGGGGTGCACCACATAACCCAACACGCTCGATCCCATTTGGCCGGACACACTTTTCTGGGTCATGCCTGGCCGTGGAAGATCAACATGTCGCAGCCCTACCTAGGCACAACAGAGAGGTCAGCACGCCGGTCTAAATCCTATGCGCGCAGCGGTCTGGGCCCATCGCCCATTGCACACCTGCACGTTGCGTACGCGGTCGGAAGTACAACTAGCCCCCTTAATACAAGAGCAGACTTACGTTCCAATCCGGCGTGCGCCGCTCAGTCGCTGACATCACGAAGGCTTCGGCTGATACCACGACGTCGAGTGCCCATAACTGTTCCCGCGTAGTTGGTTAGTGCGTATAGACCAAATGGCCAGACTCAGATCAAATACCAAGAACTCGTTAAGCATGTTATTTTTAAGTATCCGCGGACGGCGACCAGGTCCAGGCCCACCTCTCTCCTAGGTGGTTTTAACCTGCCCTGTCGCTCCGCCACAAAGTAACAGTCGGGGGCCGTCAGGAACCCAGGCCCACCTCTACCGGGATGGAGCCACCTGTCCTTTCAGCCCCCTCATCAGAATCACTTGCGGGTACTCAACAAGCTGACCCGACTTTAGTCACCACATGTGTCATGTATATAAAGTATATAGTATATACCCGTGATCACCTCCCTAGTGATCACGGCCCGATAGTATGGCATGGCAGACGGACAAGAGTGTAGGGCCACTGATGGAACACTAGCATCCTATTCTAAGCATTAGGATAGCAGGTAAAGGTATCAACAATTATAGCAACAATGACAGGCTATGCAGCAGAATAGGATTAACCAAAAGCAGTAACATGCTACACTACTCTAATGCAAGCAGTAGAGAGAAGGAATAGGCGATATCTGGTGATCAAGGGGGGGCTTGCCTGGTTGCTCTGGCAAGAAGGAGGGGTCGTCAACAGCGTAGTCGGTCGGGGCACCAGCAGCATCGTCGGTCTCGTAGTCTACCGGAGAGAAGAGGGGGAAGAAACAATGAATACATTGCAAACAGATGCATAACGATGCATGACATGACAAAGCGTGATGCTAAGTGTGCCCAAACGCGGTAGTAGGTGATACCGACGAAAGGGGGAAACATCCAGGGAAGTATCCCCGGTGTTTCGCGTTTTCGAACAGATGAACCGAAGGTGAAATGTTGCAGGTTCACTATGCTAGGGACGTGTGGCGGACGAACGGGCTACGTATCCGGATTCGTCTTATCGTTCTGAGCAACTTTCATGTACAAAGTTTTTTCATCCGAGCTACGGTTTATTTTATATTAATTTTGAAAGTTTTAATCAATTTATAAATTATTAGTATTAATTTATTCGAAAATGTTTATTGCGTCATCATGATGTCAGCGGTCAGCGTTGACCGTTGACTGTTCAAACTACCAGAAGGGCCCCACATGTCATAGACTAAGACTAACTAATCTGGTTTAGTTAGTCTAACTAAAATGATTAGGTTTATTAATTACAATTAATTTGGTTAATTAATTAATTAATTTAATTAATTAATTTTATTTATTATTATCATTTATATAAAAAGTTCCAGGAGTGGGGCCCCGTTGTCAATGGCCCAAAGGGGCCAAACGGGCGCTGGCAAACGGGTGCAGGCACCAGCCCGCTCGGTTGCTGGGGCGTGCGGGCGCCTGAGCGAAGGCTGAGCCTGGGCGGCAGCGGGCACGGCAGCCCGAGGCGGGGCCGGCGACAGGGAGGCGGAGGCCGAGCAGGACGGACCCGAACGGCACCGCGGAGGAAGCGGCGAGCGACGCGGAGGTTCGGTGGCGCGCGCGCGGGCGACTGCGGGTGCGTGTAGAGCCGGGGAAGCACAGGCGGGTGGCTGGGCGCCCGTGATTGCGCGCGGGTGTTGCCGGACGCGGCGACGGCGCCAGTGTGGGACGTGGAGGCGCGGTGGTCATGGGTAGAAATGGCCGGGCGCGACCGATGTGACGAGGGGGAGCCGGGTTAGCAGATGCAGCAGGGAGCGGCGACACAACGGTGGCCAGGGGCACCGCGACTATGCGCGGGCACGGCGCATGGGCGACCGAGCGTGGGGGAGACAGAGAGGAGGGAGTGGAGGCCGTGGCCTCACCGGGGGCGTAGGGTCAGGGCAGTGGGGCGCAGGGAGGAGACGGGGATGACGGCGACACGGTGACAAGGTGCAGCGGCGCGGCAGCTCCGGCGATGGCGTCCGGCGAGGTGGCGATCCGGCGACGGCGCCGGGGGGGTCGATGGGATCGGTCCCGATCCAATCTGGATCGAGAGGGGGAAGGTGGCGTCGTGGGGGGGAGTGGGGGAGTGAGGCGCTAGGGTTTCGGGACAGGAGGGTTAAGGGGAGGGTGGTGAGGCCGGATGGGTCAGGTGGGCTGGCCGGCTAGCTGGGCCAGTGGGCCGTTGGGGGAAAGGTTCCATTTTTATTTTTTGTTGTTAGTTTTAGTTTTAGTTTTTTCCTTTTTTTCCCTTATTTCTTTTCTGTTTTAATTCCTTTTAAATATTTAGGCCTCTTATAATAGCACGGTTCCTTCACCATAAGTACCTAGGCATTTATTTGCACACTCCGAACATTTTACTTTAATGTTTGAATTTTTTTATGTGTCACAAAAATTCAAATTTGAATTTGAACAGTTTTGATCCAACGCGGGATTAGCAACAGTAATCGAGGTGACGTGGCATCATTAGCAGAGGTTTACTATAGCTTGATTATCCGGCGTCACACGTTTAACGGGCGTGGGCGGGGGTACCCGACGGATCGGAGTAGAGAGCTCCGCCGGCCGGGCTCCGCCGGCCAGGCACTGGAGGGGGCGCGCGCAAGGCGGCCAGGAGGGAGCGCGGCCCGCGGTGGACTGCAGCAGGGAGGCTCTGGCCGGCGGGAGGCAAGCGGGGCAGCGACGGGTGCGACGGGGCGGCCGGTGGAGGCGTGGCGCAGGTGCTGACGCAGCGGAGCGGAAGGGCAGCGCGGTCGGTGGAGGCGAGCCAGAGGCGGGCGAGCGGGGTTGAGGCTGCAGCGGCAGCGGAGCTGGCGGGGAGCAGCAACAGTTCAGCGGCGGCGGCAGTAGAGAGGAGCAGCAGTAGCTACGGGCGGCGCTAGCGACGGCAATTGCGGCAGCAGGCGGAGGCAGCTGCGGCTGTTGCAGTGAAGGGTTCCGGCGGCAGCGGGAGCCGTTGCGGTGGCGTACAGAGGCGTTGGCGAGCAGGCGGGTCGAGCGGGGACACAGCGCGAGCGTGGGCTCGGCCAAGAGAGCGGCCAGCAGGCCTCGGGCGGCGAACGGGTAGAGGCGGGCGTGTGCGTTGCAGGGAACAGCCGGAGCATGCGTCCTCGGGTGAGCTCCGGGCGATGGGAGCGTAGCGGCGGGTCTGTGCGGGTGAGCAGGGGCGCCCTAGACGCGGTCGAGAGCCGCGTGGGTGGACTACGCGCGAGGCAGTAGGGAAAAACGAGGGGGAAACAGGACGGTGCTCACCGCGTGGACGCATGGAGGTCCCTCGGCGGCTGAGTAGCGCAGGGAGCGGCGGGTCGACGTGGACGACGACGGTGATCCGAGGAAGAAGACGAAGTGGACGACGGTGCTGGTGGTCCTCCTCGTCGATCCAGGGTCGTAGGCGGCGATGATTGCCGGTGATGAAGAAGACGGGACCGACTCGATCTGCGCGCAATGGCATCGCCCGGCTCGAATGGACGGCTCCAGACGACGGAGACGAACGAGGCGGTGCTCATGGACACGAGTTGCGGGCGCGGAAACGCCGGTAGCCGCGCGGAGCGTGGTGGTCGGTGACGGCCGCCCTCGAGAGATGGGGAATCGGTGAGGAGGGAAAGCGCGAGGTGAGTGGAGAGCGCTGGGGCATGTGGAAGTGGGCGGAGGCAGGGGAAGAAAATATCTAGGGGGTGCCTCGGTGGAGGCCTTATCCTCCTGGCCATCGCCGGTGAGGGGGTTCGACGGGGACGAGCGCGAGCGGGCGCTCGGTCGGATGCGCCCGAGCGACAGGGAAAAGGGGCGAGGGGTTAGAGTGGGCTAGCTGGACCTGTTGGGTCAAGGCCCAGGGGGCATGGGGTTGTGGGGCTTTTATTTTATTTATTCTTTGTTATATTTTTTACAGTTTTAGTTTTCTTTTATTTTTGAATAGAAATTATCTTTATAAATTATAGGAACAACACCTAAATTGGTTTTACTAATTATACCACTGCCACATTTAGTTTGAGGTTCAAATAAAGTAGTTTATTTTTATAATTTAAAAAGCATATAATAATTACTTTTAGCCACTGTTATATTCACAAAAGAGTATTAAAATACTTTTCAAAAGTGCTGGGTCACCACCATAATTAGTTATGGAATATTTGCCACACTTTGAACATTTTATTTTACGTGTTTGAGAAATTTTAATTCTGGGCTTTAATTCGAACTTGAATTTGAATTGGGATTTGGATAAAGTGACGATCAGCAACAGTAATGGTGATGACATGGCATCATTAACAGTGGATTACTGTAGCTTGATTATCCGGGCGTCACAATTCTCCTCCACTACAAGAAATCTCGCCCCGAGATTTTAGGAGGTGGAAGGAAACAAAGCGGGGTATTCATCTCGAAGACGATCCTCGAGTTCCCAAGTGGCTTCATCTTCAGAAGGATTTGACAACTGAACTTTTTAGAAATTTGATAACCCTCTGACGGGTGCGACGTTTAGCTTGATCGAGAACGCAGACCGGATGCTCTTTGTAAGTGAGATCATCTTGCAGGGGGTGAGCTTTATAAGCCATGTGGTTGCTGCAATGAGATTTGTGACTCAGGGCATCGGCCATGTCATTAGCCTTGCCAAGGGAATAAGAAATATCGTAGTCATAATCTGTAATTGTTTCCATACATCGCTGCCGACAGAGATCCAGATCTAGCTGAGTAAACAAATACTTCAGACTTTGATGATCGGTGAAGATCTCGCAACGATTACCAAGAAGATAATGTCCCAACTACTTCAGTGCATAAATGACAGCAGCAAGCTCGAGGTCATGAACTGGATAGTTCTTCTCAAAAGACATCTTGGTATTTACATACGACTGGAGCGTTTTCAATTCTCACCGGAGGAGAAGCGTTTAACGCATTCAAGGAATAAATCCATGCTTTGGCATTTCGAACAAGATGAGTTTGATAGCTTACTATCTCACTCGAGATGTAGTAGATGGACAGTTCTAGTGGCGCAAATGATTGAAGCGGTATGTGTTTTCAATCATTCCATTCCCAAGATGAGGTCGATATTGGACGACTTCAAAACAATGGGGGGTAAAACATGGAATTCCAACTTTTCAATTTCAACGGGGACGTTATGACTAACCATGGTGGTTCGACATTGGCCCGCGGAATGCAGCTTGGGATTCTGGCCAAGTGATGGTGGTTCCAACAGGTAAGGAACGACTGTGGCTGTCCCATCATTGAGCAGCGGGACCTTTCAGGTAACAAGCCGCGAAGGTGACATAGTTGGCAGGGGCTACTTCAGCAGACTCCCACTCAAAAGTGATGTCACGGAGCTAGTCATCAGCATCCAGGGGCTGAATTGAGCTGCGGTAGATGACAGGGTTAAGGCGCGCAAAGTATTGCAGAGTCACTAGGGCGGGTTGCCGGTTCATATTGGGGCATGGAAACTGAGCCATGACTCGTCTCAACTGTTGTATCATTCCGGCCATGTATTTGGGAGGTGGTGGATTGTCAGCCATCCAGCTAAAAGCATCGGGGAGCGGTTTAACAAGGGGTGGAGCTAGTGTATGGAGTCATTCATGATGTAACCTGAACAGTGAGCAAAGGCGCAACGTGTACAAAGCAGTAGTCATTGAAGACATACTGATACATATATAGAGCCAACCACATGTTGTTCGTATGAGTTCGGACAAGAGAAACATCATAGACATACTAGGCGCCACACATGCACGCGATGGAGGGATACAATAGCGGGACATAGCAAAGGCTACATCAGCGCCGGAGAAACCACTGGAACGAGGGATTTGCAAGTGACAACGCAGGGTGCCCTCGATAAGAGGATCCTGAGGTCAGTGAACATTGTGAAGCAGATCATGGCCCTCAATTCAAGAAAGGGGTAACACAAATCTCCAGGTGGATGTGATCACGAGATCCTAATGTTAGATTTTGCAAAATCATTTAACCTGAATAAAGGAGAGATCAGAGTCCCAGAGTATAGACGAGGAGTAAAAGATCCTAATACCACCCATTTGGCGACGTGGGCCCGTAAGCCACACAGCCATGTTAGTAAATCAGTTTTTCAAAGCCAAGGAGTTGGAAAGAGGATCCTACAGGCAGTCGGCTCTGATACCAACTTGTGACGCCCCCGATTCGACCGTACGCTAATCATACACACAAATGTGTACGATCATGATCAGGGACTCATGGGAAAATATCACAACACAACTCTAGACACAAATTAAAATAATACAAGCTTCACATTACAAGCCAGGGGCCTCGAGGGCTCGAATACAGAATCTCGAAAGGCAAGCGTCAGCGGAAGCAACAATATCTGAGTACAGACATAAATTAAACAAGGATGCCTTAAGAAGGTAAGCACAAAAACAACAACGATCGAAGAGGCAAGGCCTCCTGCCTGGGACCTCCTACCTACTCCTGGTCGTCGTCGGGCTCCACGTAGTAGTAGGCACCCTCGGGGTGGTAGTAGTAGTCGACTGGGTGGCATCTGGCTCCTGGGATCCACCATCTAGTTGCAATAACCAGAAAGAAGGGGAAAGGGGGAGCAAAGCAACCATGAGTACTCATCCAAAGTACTCGCAAGCATCAGATCTATACTAAGTATGCATTGGTATCAAATGAAAGGGTTGTATCTGTGGACTGAACTGCAAAATGCCAGAATAGAGGGGAAGGCCTAGCCTATCGAAGACTAGCATCTTCAAGCAGCTCCAAGCATCTTGCAGCATGTAGAAGAGTAAAGAATAGCAGTTTATAATTAACAAGCCTGTTGTAGTAATAATGCCCAGAGATCCTTCCTCGACTCCCTGCGAGAAAGCAATCCCGGAGCCACATATCCATCACATATCAAGTATCCATTTCTAGTTGTATAAGATCAGGATACAAGTCTGAACGTCCATTACCGTGAACACTGTATTCGAATATATATCTTTCCTGCCGGGGTGCACCACGTTACCCAACACGCTCGATCACTCTGGCCGGACACACCTTTCTGGGGTCAATGCCCGGCCTCGGAAGATCAACACGTCGCATCCCTACCTAGGCTCGGCAGAGAGGTCCCCGCCGGTCTACATGCTAAGCACTCCGGGGTCTGGGCCTATCGCCCGTTGCACTCCGGGTCGTTGTGTGCAGGGTGGATACCAACACCACCCGTGTAGTGGATGGCACGATCCGACCGTGCCACAATGCTGAACTGGACATCTGACAAAACTTCGGCTGATACCACGACGTCGAGGCCCATAACTATTCTCGCGTGGTGGTTAGTGCGTAAAGGCCAAAGGCCAATTCAGAACAAATAACCAAACATGTTAGTGCATTAACAATTAAAAGTAGTGACGGCTGTCGGGACAAGTCAGGAGCTACCACCCCCTCCTGGGTGATACCACTAAACAGCCAGCCGCCACTGTCACATCGCACGGGTGCTCTCCGGGCCCGCCCGACTTTCACATCAACTCGGGGTACCCCTCAAGGCTGACCCGACTTCAACAATGGTCTCAAGTAAAGTCAAGGTAACCGTGTGTCCGAAACATCAAGGAAGAAAACCCGAGGAATCACCCCCGGAGGATTCCACTCGATGTGACCATCAAGGTGAACGTAAGAGGATCCACCCTCGAGGTTCACACTTGAGGTGTTGCACAACAGAGCCGTATCGGGAATGGTGAAAGAGGAAATCACCCTCATTGACCACGACCGAATAGCTACACTACAGAGATCTCATCAGGAGTGATGTAAGAGGTTCCACCCTCGGCACTTGATGGTAACTCTGCAGAGTCAAGCAAAAAAAAGGGGCGTGATGTGATGTGAGGTGTCGGGCTCTGGTCGTCGATCACGTTGATCGAGTCGTCGATGATGAAGCAGGGGCAACAAGGACAAGGTGGTGGTCACTGATGGATCTCTAACCAACCTATACTAAGTAGTTTAGGATAAGCAGGTAGGTAACAATAGCAGGTACAAAAGGAGGCTATGCATCAGAATAGGAGCAAACAATAACAGTAGCAAAATCTAATGCAAGCATGAGAGAATGGAATGGATGATATCGGGATGATCAAAGGGGGGGCTTGCCTGGAAGCTCCGCTGAAAGGGAAGAAGGATCATCGTCGACGTAGTCGATCACAGGGGCATCAGCAGCGGTCTCAGGGTCTACCGGAGAAGAAGAGGGGGGGACAGTAAATACAGAGCAAACAAGTGTATACAATGACAATACGTGGAGCTAGGGGTGTTCTAACGCGGTGCTACACGATACCGGCGAAGGGTGATAACATTCGGAAAAGTTTTCCCGAAGTTTGGCATTTTTCGGACAGATGAATCTGAGGGGGAAAGTTCGATGTTCGCTATGCTAGGGGCACGTGACGGATGAACGGAGAGCGTATTCCGATTCGTCATATTTTTCAGAGCAACTTTCGTGTATAAAACTTTTTCATCCGAGTTATGGATTATTTTTTATGGTTTTCTAAAGTTTTAGCAATATTCTGAAATTATTAATAATTCGAAAATAAATGCTAAAATGCTAGATGCACCCAGCACAGGGTACATAGAACTGTACCCAGTGGCTGACAGGTGGGCCAGGGGGTCCCAGTTGACCAGTCAACATTTGACTGGTCAACAGGGGGTGGGGGCCCCATGTCATTGACCCAGCTAACTAAATACTGATTTAACTGACAAATCTAGTTCATTAGATTAATTAATTAAGTTAAGTAACCATTTAACTAATTAATTAATTATTTCATTTTATTAACATTTTTTCTACAAAAAGGCGGGGTTGTGGGCCCCAGCTGCCAGTGGCCCAAGAGGCCACTGGAGAGGGCGTTTTATGGGCGCGGGCGGGGGTACCCAACAGATCGGAGCAGAGAGCTCCGCCGGCCGGGCTCCGGCGGCCAGGCGCGGGAGGGGGCGCGCGCAGGGCGGCCAGCAGGGAGCGCGAGCCGCGACGGACTGCAGCAGGCAGGCACTGGCCGGCAGGAGGCAAGCGGGGCAGCGGCGTGTGCGACGGGGCGACCGGTGGAGGCGTGGCGCAGGCGCTGACGCAACGGAGCGGAAGGGCAGCGCGGTCGGTGGAGGCGAGCCAGAGGCGGGCGAGCGGGGCTGAGGCTGCAGCGGCAGCGGAGCTGGCGGGGAGCAGCAGCAGTTCAACGGCGGCGGCAGTAGAGAGGAGCAGCAGCAGCTACGGGCGGCGCTAGCGACGACAATTGCGGCAGCAGGCGGAGGCAGCTGTGGCTGTTGCAGCGAAGGGCTCCGGCGGCAGCGGTGGCGTACAGAGGCGTTGGCGAGCAGGCGGGTCGAGCGGGGACACAGCGCGAGCGTGGGCTCGGCCAAGAGAGCGGCCAGCAGGCCGCGGGCGGCGAACGGGTAGAGGCGGGCGTGTGCGTTGCAAGGAACGGCCGGAGCATGCGGCCTCGGGTGAGCTCCGGGCGACGGGAGCGTAGCGGCGGTTCTGTGCGGGTGAGCAGGGGCGCCCTAGACGCGGTCGGGAGCCGCGTGGGCGAACTACGCGCGAGGCAGTAGGGAAAAGTGAGGGGGAAACAGGGCGGTGCTCACCGTGTGGACGCATGGAGGTCCCTCGGGGCTGAGTAGCGCAGGGAGCGGCGGGTCGACGCGGACGACGACGGTGATCCGAGGAAGAAGACGAAGTGGACGACGGTGCTGGTGGTCCTCCGCGTCGATCCAAGGTCGTAGGCGGTGGTGATTGCCGGTGATGCAGAAGACGGGACCGGCTCGATCTGCGCGCAGTGGCATCGCCCGGCTCGAATGGACGGCTCCAGACGACGGAGACGAACGAGGCGGTGCTCGTGGACATGAGCTGCTGGCGCAGAAACGCCGGTGGCCGCGACGGAGCGTGGTGGTCGGTGATGACCGCACTCGAGAGATGGGGAATCGGTGAGGAGGGAAAGCGCGAGGTGAGTGGACAGCGCTGGGGCATGTGGAAGTGGGCGGAGGCAGGGGAAGAAAAAATATAGGGGGTGCCTCGGTGGAGGCCTTATCCTCCTGGCCATCGCCGGTGAGGGGGTTCGACGGGGACGAGCGCGAGCGGGCGCTCGGTCGGACGCGCCCGAGGTACAGGGAAAAGGGGCGAGGGGTTAGAGTGGGCCAGCTGAACCTGTTGGGTCAAGGCCCGGGGGGCATGGGGTTGTGGGGCTTTTATTTTATTTATTCTTTGTTATTTTTTTATAGTTTTAGTTTTCTTTTATTTTTGAATAGAAATTAGCTTTATAAATTATAGGAACAACTCCTAAATTGGTTTTACTAATTATACCACTGCCACATTTAGTTTGAGGTTAAAATAAAGTAGTTTAGTATTTTTATAATTTAAAAAGCATATAATAATTACTTTTAGCCACTGTTATATTCACAAAGAGGATTAAAATACTTTTCAAAAGTGCTGGGTCACCACCATAATTAGTTATGGAATATTTGCCACACTCTGAACATTTTATTTTACGTGTTTGAGAAATTTAAATTCTGGGCTTTAATTCGAACTTGAATTTGAATTGAGATTTGGATAAAGTGACGATCAGCAACAGTAATAGTGATGACATGGTATCATTAACAGTGAATTACTGTAGCTTGATTATCCGGGCGTCACAGTAGCACCTTTGAAGCTAACCATTGGCCATTGGCCTTAGGGCATGTACAATGGTGGCATATGGATACATATGCCAATGACAAAAAAGTAATCCATTTTGAAGCATCTACATTAATTTTTCTCTTCAATGCAAGCTATCACTAATGGGCCTCATTAAGAAATAAAAAAATAAAGACTCTAGTATACATGCATCTCTACTTTTCACTCCAACCTTTTCAGCTTTTGTCACCGGACCACATTTTTTCTCTTTAAGCACCCGCCTTGTGGAGAGGATCCTGCTTCTCAATCCAAACCTACTTTACGTCATATCTGATCCTAGATGGCATGCGAGGCATCACCTTAAGGCTATGCATTGTACATACCCTAGCGGCCTAGGGGAGCCGGAGTTTGGGATGGGTCTGACAGGTGGGACCGGCGGCAGCACCATCAACTCGGGGCAGGTCGCGGGTAACCCACTCAACAAACGGGTAGGGCCGTCGGGTAGCCATGCCGCCGCCCTCCACAGCCGCCGCTTCGGCGGCCCTCCGCCGCGAGGACCTGCTCCGCGTTGCCTCCCCGCTCCGCTCCCTGCTCGCCGCGGCGCCCTACGCGCCCCCCGAAGGCTCCGACACCTCCATGAAATCCCTCCTCGCATCTCTCCTCCCGTCCACATCTCAGGCCCAGACGGGCGGGGCCGGCAAGGAGGCCGTGGATCTGCTCCTCTTCTGCGCCGCCGCCCGCGCGGCCTCCGCGGAGGCCCCCGCACTGCACTGGGTCCCGGAGGTGCTCTCCAAGGCGGCCGCCGCCGCGATGGAGGAGATGGCGGCGATGGGCGGGTGGGCCGTCATCGGGGAGATGTTGGTGGCCATGATGCCAGAGGCAGTGCCGCCGCTGAAGGCCGTGCTGAAGGATACAGGCGTGGACGCCAATGATGACATGATGATGATTGGCGCCGTGAAGCCGCCCAAGGAGCACGCCTTTGTCGCCGCGCACCAGTTCCGGTGGCTGTTGTCTCAGGTTCGTGCTCCATGATAGTTACACAAGCATCATTCTCTTTGCAAAGTAAATTCTAGGACCGTGGCTGGATTGTAGTAAGGAGTAGTTTATTTAGGAAAACTTGACACCTGCCTGAATCAAAATGTTCAAATTACTGTGAGAAACAGAAAATGTGTTGCAGTAAGTACCTGTGACAGCACCAGAAGCTCCAGTCACTAATTTTGAAGTATTTCAGCATTAAAGGTGTTTACTGAAGTTGCTTCTCTGAGTGTTTCAGGTTAATTACCCCAAGCTTGGCGGTCTGTGCTGGTTAGTCATTCCATGTGCTTTGACGGCATTGGATCATTGGTCACCAGACGTTAAGGTATGATGATGTTCTTTTTTGGTTACTATTGAGGATAACATTAGTATGTGCTGAACAGCGGGCCTAAGTTTTTCTTTAACCGCCTTCAGCTAGACCAGTAGTGCTTATTTCAATTTCCCCTAAATTGCTGTTGGTGGGCATTTTGAGTGAGAATGATCCGTATGATTGACAGGAACAAGGAATGATTAGCTTCATGCACATAGCAAAGAATGTGAAAGTAACAGAATTAAGTTTGTATGAAGATGCAATACTTGATGCGTGTTGCCATAACATTCCTGCAGATGATGAGTTGTGGTATCGCGTTGTTGAGGTATCGGTGCTGTTGTTGACTTGCACTCAGAGAAGCAATCCACGTAGCCCTTGGTACAATCTTTTCCTACTTGTATTTTTTCTGCTTTATTCCATGTTGTAATCATGTCTATTCTTTCAAGATTTACTATCTCTGGAGGAACAAACCTCATCCTTCTCTGAATTACACTGGAGTATGGGTATTTGGAAATGTATAAGATAATTATTACTCCCTCCGATCCAAAATAAGTGTCGTCATTTTCAACTAAGGTTGAACTAACCTTAGTTCAAAACTTATTATGGATCGGAGGGAGTATGATACAAATGTACTACTCAGCTAACATTTTGAGAACAGTGGTATAGCCTTTTCCTTTGCACCAAAAGGCTAGTAAGGAGAGTGATATGGAAAGGAAATTTTTGTTAAGTGTGATGAAAATGTGGTCCTGATATTTTAATGATGGCTTGGGAAATCCACATTTACAAATGGAATGGTTTAAAACTGAAAGCTGCTTTTAAGTGAGATAAAGACAGTTATACATCATCTTCTATTTTTGTTTGTCAATAGTCACTCAAAAGCAACTTGGACATAATTTGTTCTACTTGGATTGAAGTGCATCATCATCATTGGGAATCTGAGATAATGGTTGTGGTCACTGTCTGAAGAATGCAAAGCTAGCAAAAAGACACTGACTTAAGTTACTCAGCTGTCTACTGGAAATGTTTGCATGCTAATATGAGTTTTATAGGTACCATCAGTCTGGTTCATATCTACTATAAACCTCAACTGCAAGTCTTGTCTTTTTTTTTTTAACTTTAACTTCAGTTTTCCATCGGCTCCAGGTACGACCGTGTGCTTTCTGAGATGCTGGGCCACCTGGAACGGCAACCACTAAACAAAGAACGTCGTGTTGCATGGCTTACCCTTATCGGGCCGGTTTTCGATTCTATGGGACTCTTTCTGTTAGCACATTTTCGTCTCCTGTTCTCTCTCTTTTTCCAATGGATGCATGCTGATGATGATAGAACAGTTCTTCTGGTAAGGAAATTGCCCTGATTATGGACAATGTAATTATACGCGTATTGGTAGACAGTTCCATGATACACACACCCACAGTAGAGGACAATTAAACTTTAGCCTTGTAATTATATGAAATTATTATGTAGGTATTGATAGACAAGAGCCTTTTTTAATATATTTTAGCCATGAATCGTTTGCAGGTTTTAGAACGAATTCATACAGTTATTAAGCTTACCTGGATCAGGAAGTCACCCTACACTTCAAGGTACTAGGAGTTATGATACTTCTTATCGCTATCTTCTGTTTCTCCACTTGCTGAATCTGGAAGCTTCCAACTCACTTTATTTGTATTTAGGCTGGTGGATGAGCTTGTTCTTTTGTATAAAGAGTCAGCCACACGAAAGAGCCGTGAGATGATGAGAAATCACATAATGGAAATACTCATGCTACTCCAGAAGTAAGATTATTCTTCACTAGTGATTTTAGTTTTTGCATCACATTCTGGTGGTTTCTTGGTCACGACCAGCTAAAACGAAGTCGCATTAAGCAGATAAATTTTACATTAGCTATTTCCCGTTTAAAGCATTTCGGTACTAATACTATCAAATGACAGTTGAATATCTCTCAGAGTAATTAGGTTCGGAAATTAGAATTGTACACCAGTTATCAGTCTACTATCTGGGTGCTACTTGCTGGCAGGGCACTTAAATTAGATACTCGTATCTTATTCTTCACTGTATCTTGCTTATTACTTTTACGAATTAGTGTTCTAGGTAACCTTTTATTATTTCATCCCAGCATGTTTAGACTGCACACGAACCAAGTCAGTTTATGTCCAGGAAGCTACTGGTTACCTTCTGTTGGTTTCTGCCGCTTGGATTCAGGGGAAAATTGCTGTTGCCTTAAATCTTAATATATACTCCCTCCGTTCTAAAATAGATGACCCAACTTTGTACTAAAGTTAGTACAAAGTTGGGTCATCTATTTTGGAACGGAGGGAGTACTTATGGGCATACCCAGCGAGAACTCCTTGATTTTTTTTTTGTACTTATTACTACATTTCATCATTTCTTCCTCTGAGATCTATCATTCGGTCTTCTCATAGTAAGATGTACTCTTGTAGATGCAAGGGGCAGCAGTTTGAGGAAGCTTGGAAGAAGCATGGAGCTGATCTGGATTTAACATTGTTGCTGTCCCGTTTCAAAGAACTTTGCACTGAAGATGGTTCGCCAGAATTTTGAGTTCAACTGGTATTCTCGATGTAGGTAGTTGTTTAACATAGTTCAAATCAAGGCTGTTAAATCTTAGCTGTCAGTGTTTGAACTTGGGCACGTGTATTTGCCCGTGGTTTTTGCCTATAAGATTTGCCCTCGTACTCTCAGCTAGATTCATGAACTGAGGCAAACATACCAGGGGTAAGCCACTCTTATGCAGTAACTTTGTAACTTAGAGAAATGTAAGTTTGTAACTGTGTACTAGATCAACTGTAAAATCCTCTCAATTTACTTGAGAGATGTAACTTTGTTTGTAACTGTGTACCCTGCTCGACATGCTAAACTGCATCTTTACTTTTACTTTAGCTCGGAGCAGTTTAATCTGGATACATAGCGCAGAGCGCATATGTAACATAGTCCTCATGGAAGAACTCGTCCAAGGCTCAAAATGTCGCGGCGAGGCTTCCACCATGAAGTACCAGACAGTTTCATCATGTCTGCCCATTCTACTCCTGGAAGCTGAGTATCTGCGGCTGCAGGTACCTCCCATGGTAGATGAGCCTGGACATTTCCTTGTACGCCGCCTGCGTCATGTGGATGCCGTCCCAGCTCACGTACGCCGACGGGTCCGCGCACGCCGCCGTCCCCTCCACGCCGCACATCCGCCTCTCGTCGTAGTTGTACCTGCCGCCGGCGCCGCAGCATGCCGTGTGTGTGCTATTCTCGTCGAAGCCGAGCGCCGGGGCGCCCTTGAGGAGGCTGAGGAAGGAGTTGAAGTAGTCGGCGTAGGCGATGGCGGCGTCGGGGTACGACGACCGGAGGCCGGCGACGGCTCGCTGGAGCTGCGCGTTGTGCTTTGCGGCGAAGAGGTTGAGGTCCTTGAGGCAGCCCGCGGAGTCGTAGGCCGACTGCTCCGGCGAGGCCATCGCGGTGAGGTAGCTCGGGAAGCAGCCGATGGGGAAGTTGCCCGGGACGATGACTCTGCTCGCGCCCATGTCCAGCACTTCCTGTGATGGAGGCACAGGATTAGTTTCTCCACTGAGCCGTACGTGTAAGAGAAGTTGTTTGATGGTACTATTAGTACCTTGGTGGCGTCGATGATGGTCTGAACCACGGCCGGGATCAGTTTCTCCACCTCACTGACAGACTTGTTCCCGAACAACGCGTAGTTGTAGTCATTTCCTCCGATCTCCCCGACCAGAACCAGAGAAGATTGGAGCCTTTTGCGAATTTCTGCACGCACAAATTTTACATAGAGAATTAGTATGCCTGACCGTTGAAAACAGAGTGTGCACTGAGGCTGAGAGACAGTAATAAGAGGGAAGAAATTTTTTGAATTGCCTTCGTCGGTGTCGAAGGTGGACTTCATGAAGTCCTTGAACCACCGGAGCTGCAGCTTGAGGGAGAAGGTCCGGTTGGACTGGTCGGCGGGGTCCATGGCGGTGGCTCCGGCGACGGCGAAGTTCACCCCGTGGTCGAAGCTCGTGTTCTTGGCCAGGTAAGGGTTGAGGAACGGGAGGCCCATGTCGTGAGCTGCATTTGCACGTGAGAGCAGAACACTGAGTGAGTGTCACGTAGGTTTACTACGTGCAGTACCATTCCTGTTCACTCTGAACCAGAGCATGTAGCCCGGAGCTTGAGAAACATTGCAATTCTAATTGTACGACGTACCTAGGAAGTCGATCATGAGGAGACCGTCGGAGCAGCGGCCGGTGGGGCGGCCGAAGGTGACGCCGTAGGGGAGGTGCTTGATGGTCTCAAAGGCGCCGGGCGGCGCCTCCTTGGCCAGGTTCCCCGTGTCCGTGATGGAGTCGCCGAGGCTGTAGATCGCCGCCACGGCGCCGCCGTCACGGCCTTGCCCGCGGCAGCAACACACGTGCAGAGCAGCAACGGCGAGGAGGAAGAAAGCTGCCGAGGAAGCCATGCAGAAAGAAAACACGTTGTAATAAATGACAGGAGTCGATCGAGCTAGCGAGTGATGATGAGGACTCCGAGCTCGCCGTGGCCTCTATTTATACGCACGTCGAACAGGCGGCAGGGCAGAAACAGTAGCCGCACGCGCACCACCCGGCCTGGTGTTCTAGAGAAAAGCGTGGGGTGGTGGTTCTTTCGTTGCTGGGACGGCGCGCGTGTGGGGTGTGGGCGTGTGGCAAGAAAACATTCTGTCTGTGGCTTTTGCTGATGAAAAGGATGGATCGTAGGATCGGATCCGAGTCCCAGATCCTGGGGCTCTGCTTTCCTTTGGACTAGAGTCATCAGCCGCAGCAGGGAAAAGAAGGAAAAGCAACAGCTAGCCTGCCGTTGATCACCACGTATGCACTAGAGCGTTTAAATCACTATCTCTTTATGGAGAGAGTATTTTTTTTTTTGAAATAATAGGGGTTGCCCCCTGCCTCAACTTTTATTAAAAAGCAAAGGCGAAACCACATCGGACTGTTAACAGCTCTCGGCTCCAGCTAGACAGAAGCTGTAGCAGAATTATTACAAAACTGAAAGTTTAACATCTCTCTCAACGAAACTTATCAAGCCTGAAGCCAAAGGAAGAAGAGCAACCTAGCTATATGAGAACTTTGTTTTTGACGGGGAGCTATATGAGAACATTCACGCACAACAAAACAGCAGCTCCATTATCTAACTACCCAGCGTCATCCACACGCCAAGCGATCCTAAGCAATTCCTTGTGATGATGGTCGAGCAGCCTCAAGCATCGGAGGAGTAGCGCGGCTTGGGAGTCCGCACACAGAACTTTCCATTGGCGAATGTGTTTCCCCACCATATCCAACACACACCTGATACTTCGCCACCTTCGCCCCTGGAAAACAAATTCATTTCCAAGCAACCATAAGCTCCATAAGGTAGCACCAGAGACTAAATTAATATCTTTATAGCGCCTTTTCTTCTTCCAGAAGGAGATAAATGAATTAAATGATTCAGGGGTAGGCATCTTAGCACAATCAGATATTACTCCCCAGACTTGTTGGGCAACCACACAGTCAAAGAACAAATGGTGTATATTTTCAGGCTCATTGCAGAAAACACATGTCATACCCTCAACATGTTGACGTTTTGACAAATTATCTCTGGTTAAACTTTTGTTGTGCACCATTAACCAAAGAAACACATGGATATTTGGGGGAACTTTGATTCTCCAAATGTAATCCTTTCAAACAGAAGTCACTCCCCCAAAATTGATCATTTTATAAAGAGATTTCACAGAGTATAAACCCTTACTTTCTAAGGACCAAACAGGTTTATCAGCAACATTAGAAGGGGAAAAACCTCTAACCAGATCTAACATTTCTTCCCACATGCATAAAGTACACTCATCCACACATCTCCTAAAGGTCAACTGCAAGTTCACCCCATCCCAAACTTGGGCAACAGAAGCATCTTGTTGCTGACAAATAGTTTATAAATCCCAGAACCTAGTTTTGAGTGAATAATCACCAATCCAAGTGTCATGCCAAAATGACACATTTCTACCATTCCCAGGAACCCACTTATAGAAATTTTTGGCAGCTGAAAAAGCCCAGGTGATGCTCTTCCAAAAAGGAGAGCCCACCCCAGTTCCGGACCAGAGAATGTTAGGTTCATCCACACTATATTTAAACCTAAGAAGCCTTTTCCAGTCACTGTCTCTATTATAAAAAATGTTTACTCCAAGCAGCTAGCAATGACATATTGAATTCCCTAAGATTAGGGACACCCATACCACCCCATTCTTTCTTCTGGGAAATCATCCCCCAATTGGCCAAATGGTATTTATGATTATCACCCACATTACCCCAAAAGAAGTGAGACATCTGAGATGTAATAGCATCAATTGCCCACTTAGAAAATTTCATAATGGACATCAAGTAGGTAGGGATGCTGGCAATACAGGTGGTAAGAAGAATAAGCTTCCCTCTATAAGATAAATTTCTCCCCAGCCACCCAGCAGTGTTCCTAATGATTCTATCAATAATAGGTTGGATGTCCTCCCTTCTGAGCTTCTTATAATGCAGAGGAACACCTAAATACTTAAAGGGGAAATCCCCAATTTGACAACAAAAGATTTGAGCAAATTCCCTAGAAATCTCCTCATCTATATGAATAGTATGAAGATCACTTTTGTGGAAATTAATACACAAACCAGAAAGTTTTTCAAAGCATGCCAGGACCCACTTGAGGTTCCTAGCATGCTCAACAGAGGCTTCTAAGAAAAGCAGGGTACATCAGCATATTGCAGGCTGACCACACCACCTGGTATTACATGAGGCAAAAGCCCCTTGATCAAATCCCAACTAGCAGCTTTCTTAAGCATTTTAGAAAAAACATCAGCTACCAAATTAAAGAGTAAAGGAGATGAAGGGTCTCCTTGTTTTAAGTGCTTTCCCACCCACAAAATGTGGGCCATTGGTATCATAATCCTAACAAAAAATGTTCCTTGATGTAAGCAACTACACACCCATCCAATCCATTTTTCCCCAAAACCTTTGGATCTAAGCATTTCCACAAGGAAATCCCAATTCACCTTATCATAGGCTTTTTCATAATCAAGCTTCAAAACGAACCCGCTAGTCCCTGTTCTATAGATCTCATGGATCACCTCATGAGCCATAACCACACTTTCCAGGATAAATCTCCCTTTTATGAAAGCAGTTTGGTTTAAGAAATAATCTTGTCACAAATGGGATAAGCCCTAGTGTTCATGGCTTTGGAGAAGATCTTAACACAGCGGTTACCAAGACTAATAGGTCTGAAATTTTTCAAATCTTTAGCATTGCTAACTTTAGGAATAAGGGTAATAATAGAAAAATTCAATCTAGAGACATCAAGATTACCATTTTCAAAATCTTTAACCATCCACATAAAGTCATTTTTGATCAACTCCCAGAATTTTTGATAGAAAATAAAGGAGAGGCCATACGGACCAGCCCCCCCCCCCCCCACATAAGAATTCTTGATAGCATCTCTAATTTCCTCCTCTGAAAAGGGTCTCTCCAGGATCAATCTATCCTCCTCCGTAACCAAATCACATTCCGCCCAGAAATTTGAGTGTAGATGAATGTCAGGTTTAGGTTTGAAAGAAAATAACTTCTTATAAAAGGTAGTAGCAATAGACAACATGTCTGCAGTGGAGGTGACAGGGCCATCAGGGCCGTTCAATTCTGTTAAATGGTTTTTGCAATGTCTATGATTAGCCAGAGCTATAAAATAAGCACTATTATGATCCCCTTCCAAGATTTTCCTATCTCTGGATATCTGCCATAAGGCAATTTCTTCCTTCTTCCAAGTTTCCTCCAGCTCATTCTTAATCTGATTTATTCTCCCGTAATCACTAGTTGAAAGCGATTTTTTTTCAGAGAGCACATCTAATATAACAAACTCCATAAGGAGAGGGAGTACGTTTCTCTGAAAAGATAATGAAATCTTACGGGAAAGAATGGTCTTTTTTTTTACGCCTTGAGCAGAAGAAGATCGAATAGAGATGAGAAACAGCCTTGCGCTGCTCACGACGCGCGCACGTACGTTTCCCATGGAAAGGAAACGAAATCATCCGAGCATATTCTAATGTACGGTACGTTCTTTGAAATTTGCATTGTATATGTCACAACAAATTTTTAGACCTATGTTTGAATTTGAGAAACTGAAAACCGATGGATCTAAAACTGGCAATAAGACTCTAGACAGAGGATTTGATGAGGACCTGGAAGAGGAAAATGAGATGAAGGATGGATGCTAACAAGAGAATTGAGGACCCCCGACTCAACTAAAAAGGAGCAGGAGGATCTAGACCTGGTTGATTATAATGCAAGTCAAGGGCAGGATTCCTTTGGTACTATGATAAAAAAAGCCAAAAATAAACAAAAAGGTGGCAACAAGGGGCCTGAGATGATCAGAAGATGTGATAGCCTTAAGGACAGAGAGGATCTGAAGATTGCAGATCTAGCTAAGGAGAGGGCTGCCAATAAAGATGACTCTGATGAGGAAAGCATCCTTAATGTTCTTGATTCTTCTAACAATAAACTTTCTTATTTGGCCCATGATATGCGGTGGATTTACAAAAAGTATTGGATAATCAATTATCATATCAATCTTATTAAGCTAGTTGAACAAGTCAGAGTTGACTTGTGGATAAATAATAATTCTAATAAATTCTCAACTCCATTAATGAGATGAGACCTGTAATTCAAACAGGATAACATAACATTGAAGAACTGTTTGGGGATGAGGGAGATAGTGATAAGGATACAAAAGATGATAGTTGGGATCATTTAAACACTATTTTCACTAAAAAGGACAAAAAAGTTAGGGTCCCACATAACTCTGGAGGTAAACCTATTGTTGTGATTAAAGAATTGGATAAATCTAGCAAAAATAAAAAAGCTAGGGGAACATTTTCATAATGAGGGATATTGTCGGCGTAAGCAAAATCAGGGTATTGCTAGCCCGGGGCACTGGGTCTCGACAATGGGTTCATGGATATTCCTCGACAAGGGCACAACACCAAATGACTTCAATCAGCCTAGTGAACTATGACGCAAGCTGCCATGAAATGGTTCTGAGTACAGGGTCTTACCTTTCCCGGGAAGCACTTTGCAAAGGCCTCCCGGGATGTGGTGCTCTCACGCTATTGATCCGGCCGAAGAGAGAGGATCCCAATTTCGGGCTAGTTCGTAACGCCCCATACCCTTATCGCTGCTTGCCATGTCAGCGGAGGGATGGAGGATGAATGACTAGTCCACGCGCATGAGCTCCGATAAGATCTCCATATGGGTGAAGTCGACTATAGTGGCTACAAGATATTTCGCCTGCTCCGCACGCCGCTACAGTGGCGGCACCTCATCACAGATCCCCCTTGTACGAAGAAAGGGGCATCCAAACATCCATAGTGTAATGCAATGCTCCGAGAATAATCATCGCAAGCATGTACGCGCGTGGCGCAGACGGCCATACTCTATCGATACAAGCTAGAGCCAGCCTACCCAATGCAATATTCTACCAATGAGAGCCTCCGCGAGAGGTCCGGACAGGCCCTATAAATAGGGGAATGTTGCGGACTCACTGTGGGGGACTCATCCACAACTCAAGTCACACATTGTAACGAGACACCGTATGAAATAAAGAGCAAATGCAGGAGTAGGGTATTACACCAACAAGGTGGCCTGAACCTCGGTACCTCTTGCAGTAGTAGGGTATTACACCAACAACCTGTCCAGCCCCGGCCGTCTGATTTTAGCACTTCTGGTCACCGGATTTGGAGCGGATTTGGCTGGATTTGAGCGCACCCCGTTGCCGGAGGCTGCGCCGTGCCAGATTGGCCGGGTATTAGACCGCACAGGCCCGAGAATGCTCCCAGGCTGCCTGCATGTATTGACTCCGCCTCTAGCCGCTCAGATCTATCCCGTCGCCGGATCGCCGACAAATACAAGAACGGCCGTCGTCCAGGCTCGGTGCTGGTCCAAAGGCTCGTTGACGCACCGTTGCCGCTCATAAAGTGCGGCGACTGTCCACCGAAGGTCATGCGCCGCGTGTCTACAACGCCGGAACATCCTGAATGGGGTTTCGTCAAGTGCAAAAATGATGGGGTATGTGCTAGTTTAGCTTCAGTTGTGCTCCCGGATTCGGCCCATTTTCGATAGCTCTTTGCTTGTACTCAATTTTTTTGTGTAGGATGGATGCAAGTTTTGGTATTGGGAAGAAGAATACGTCGGTCTATTAATAGAACGAAATTTGATAGATATCCGTGCACTTGTTGCTAGAATAGAGGCTAGAGATGAGACTAGATGCGAAGAAGCAACATCTACTTCTTTATTATCGAAGAAGAAAGAAGTATGCAAGATCGAGAATCCGCAGATCAACAATGAAAGCATCGAGAAGATACTAATCCAACTTCTAGAAGCCGAGCAGTTACGGAAATTGGACATCTTTTAAAATGCTTGCTTGTAGTTTTTGTTTTCTTTGGTCTTGCTATTCTAGTTAAGATTTGGTGAATATACTTTAGTGTATCAAAAAACCGTTGATGAAATAATATAAGAAATGAGGCCAAAAAATGTATGTGGTCGAGATACAGCCAAGAGCCTAAGATGAGGCCACGTGTTGGGCGCAGATTTGGTGAATATACTTTAGTGTATCAAAAAACCGTTGATGAAATAATATAAGAAATGAGGCCAAAAAATGTATGTGGACAAGATACAGCCAAGAGCCTAAGATGAGGCCACGTGTTGGGCGCACAGCCAACACATCCCTTAAAAAGACCGGCCGCCGCCTCATTACCATCCTCAAATGGACGAAATTCGGACAAAAAAAACGGCGGTTTGGGGTCGTGTGCGTTGGAGTTGCCCTAAAAGACCCTGTGGTTTTTTATTATAGAAATCAGAGAGAAAACTCTCTTTTTATTAAAAAAGAGAGAGAGACGGTCGCTTTGCTGCTGCCAAACGATGTCACGTAGGATCGAATGGAGTCCGAGATTGTGGGGCTCTCCTTTTGACAACCATAGTCCGAACAAAATTCTTACTTGAATGGAAGAAGATCGAACAGAGACCGGCAAGAGCCTGCAGGCTTCAGCCGTTGCTCACCACGCACGTCCGTTTGCCGTAAAAGCACACGTAGTTCGCAATTCTCATTGTGCCGGACTACGAAAATGAAATTGTCGTAGCTCTAGAACTCTGAACCTGAATGAGCATTGCACTACAAGTGCACCGCTGGCGTGGTGCATACGATCGAGCTACAGAACCAACTACGACGCGCACGCACGCACGATCGATCGAGCAGAGTGGAGGATACGGGAGTGCCACCTTTTCTTCTTGCACGCCAACTTTGCGCCGATATGGCGTTGGCCGGTGGAGGATGATGGATCTGCTCGCCGCCGCGCGCGCGATCGTGCGGGTGGGCGAAAGCTTGTGGCGATTGGAGCGACGGAATCTTGTGACGATTGTGCGCCTTGTCGATCGAACTTGACAAGCACGCGTGTCCATGGCATGGCTTGGTCGGCGAACAATTGGCGGTGCGCGGCTGAGGATCGCCGCTGTAGTGAAAGCAGCATATCATCCGGAGGCCTCGGCCCTCGGCTGTGTGGAGCTCCTGTGCGTAACGTGCGTGCACCGATGTGTACAGGAGATCGGACGGCAGACTCCAGCGGCCGGCCGGTGCTCCACCAAGTTTCGGGAGAGGGCGAGAGCGAGAGGCCGGGACGAAGCGAAAACGGACATGCGTACGTCCCCAGAAGAGACGCCCGGTGGGCGACGTACATGTCCACGTTGGCGTGTCACAGCTCCTCACAATAGCCATGAAAGCATTTTCGACGTGATGTGGTGTCCATTGGCCGGTGCTCGAGGCCACAGTGCAGTTTGTGGAGTACATTCTCTGGTCTCCGTGGCTCCAGGTCGTTCACGGTGGATCCATCTTTGTGTTTTTCTTTTTTCAGAAATATTAAACACATCAGCTTTTGTAATAATAGAAATACAAGGTTGAGAATGTTTTACACCCTATATGCTCCCTGCGGTTTGAAGTGTTTTTCTTTTTATGTCGTGTCACACGTTTCCGTTGATCGCCAACACCATTTCGGCCACAATCATCTTTCGGTAGCTGAAGTTGATGTAGCCTTTGGTAAAAAGTGACTGGATCTTGATTCAATCTCAACTGGTATTATTTTTGGCAGGGAGATCAATATTTCATTGTCAAGGCAACAAATAAAAACCCGAGCATAAGAATAAATCATTGCCTCGTCACGAGGCTCTAGGAGATCCGTATTTCTTATATATATTTTCTAACAAAAGATGACTTTTGTTAATTCAAAATTCAAAATGAAACAACACAAAAAGAACTTAAGCTTAGCGGGCAGGTTCATGTCGTCATCCATGAAGCAAGAAACCCTAAGCTTGGCTAATATTGACCACGTGTTTCAAGTGGATGATTAGATCAAATGATGTCCGTGCAGGAATTGAGCTGGTGCCACGGCATTGAGGTAAAGTAGTGTACTAAATTTTTCTCATTGTTAGAACATTACACCGGTGTAATAGAGGTGGCTATAGCACATTTTTTTGCCCTCATTCTTGTTGTTAGATAATAACGAGAAAAACGAGACACGAGAGACACGGATTTTTACGTGAAAACCCTTGTGGGAGAAAACCACGGACGCACGAAGGCACAATCACTATGAGGAGGAGTATTACAAGCACGAGACGACAGACCGTCTGAGGTGCGACTACATGGGGTATATATGAGGGCAATACATGAGAGTCCTTGGAGGACAAGTAAACGAGTTGTTCTCGTACGCGTCGGTACCAACGCAAAGGCCCATACCGTATGTACTATGTCTAGTCCAATATGATATAATTTGGATCACAATTTAACAATCTCCACCTTGATCCAAATTCCCTCAAGTAGTCGAAGAAAGTGAATAACTCCATCCAAATCAGCATAAACACCTTGTGCGTCAAAGTCCATAGGACTAATGAGAAATACCAACTAAGCCTGAGCAAAGCTCAAACTTATTGGTCGGAACTGGCTTTGTCATCATATCAGCAGGATTATCATGAGTACTTATCTTGCATACCTTCAAATCACCTTCAGCAACAACATCTCGAATATAGTGATATCTGACATCAATGTGCTTTGTTCTCTCATGATACATTGGATTCTTCGTAAGATATATATCACTTTGACTGTCACTAAACACGGTAGGCAAGATGAATCTCCACAAAGCTCAGCATATAAACCTTTCAACCAGATAGCTTCTTTGCATGCCTCAGAAATAGCCATATACTCGGCATCAGTAGTGGAACAAACCACAATAGACTGCAAAGTTGCTCTCCAACTCATAGCACAACCACCAATGGTGAAAACATAACCTGTGAGTGATCTTCTCTTATCCAAATCACCAGCAAAATCAGAATCAACAAAACCACCAAGTCCATCTCTAGTTTTCCCAAACTGTAAATAAGCATTAGAAGTACCTCGCAGGTATCTGAAAATCCACTGAACTGCTTTCCAATGCTCTTTTCCAGGATTAGCCATGTATCTACTGACAACACTCAATGCATATGATAAATCCGGACGAGAACAAACCATGGCATACATAAGTGAACCAACTGCACTCGAATAGGGAACTCTAGACATGTACTCAATATCTGCATCTGACTTAGGACATAAAGCTGATGATAATTTGAAGTGTGCAGCTAACGGAGTACTTACTGGCTTGGCATTATGCATATTAAAACGACGAAGAACTTTATCAATATATCCCTTCTGACTTAGATATACTTTTCCAGACGGTCTATCTCTGGATATTTCCATGCCAAGTATTTTCTTTGCTGCACCCAAATCCTTCATCTCAAATTCATTACTCAATTGCTTCTTTAGTTCATTAATCTCTGACATACTCTTTGCAGCAATAAGCATATCATCAACATAAAGGAGCAAATAAATAGTTGAACCATTGACAGTTTTCAAATAAACACAACTATCATAATTAGACCTTTTGAAACCTTGAGAGAGCATAAAGGTGTCAAATCTCTTGTACCACTGTCTAGGGGATTGCTTCAATCCATAAAGAGATTTCTTTAACTTACAGACAAGCTTTTCTTTTCCAGGAATAACAAAACCTTCAGGTTGTTCCATATAAATATCCTCTTCTAATTCTCCATGTAAAAATGCAGTTTTAACATCCAATTGTTCAAGCTCAAGATCATGCATGGCAACAATACTGAGTAAAGTGCGAATAGAGCTATGCTTCACAACAGGAGAAAAGACTTCGTTATAGTCAATACCTGGAATTTGACTGTAACCCTTAGCAACTAACCTTGCTTTATATCTTGTCTCATCATTAGGAGAAACACCTTCTTTCCTCTTGAAAACCCACTTGCAACGAATAGGTTTCTTATCTCTAGGTAATTTTACTAAATCCCAAGTGCCGTTCTTTTCAAGTGATTCCATCTCATCATGCATAGCAGTCATCCACTTATTACTATCACTAGAAATAATAGCCTCGGAATGTGAAGAAGGCTCAGCATTACCTTTAATTTCTTCTGCAACAGATAAAGCAAAAGAAACAATATTGCACTCTTCAATTAACCTGTCAGGTTTATTAATACCCCGTCTAACTCTGTCACGTGCGAGATTCCAACTGGGCGGAACAATAGGCTGATTTGGAGTGACATGTTCATCATCAACGACGGTTTCATCATGTGCGTCAACATTTTCATTACCAGATGTATCACCTGAATCAATAACATGCTCCACCTGAACAGTAGGCTCCTGAACAATAGGCTGTTGTTCACTCTCAACGGGAACATTAGTAGATGAAACATCATGTAACATAGCAGATTCATTAAAGATAACATTTCTGCTAATTACAACCTTCTAGGTTTCAGGATTCCACAATTTAAAACCTTTAACACCAGCCTTATAACCAAGAAATATGCACTTAACAGCCCTAGGCTCCAATTTTCCATTATCAACATGAGCACAAGCAGTGCAACCAAAAACTCTCAACTGTGAATAATCAGCAGGTGAACCAGACCATACCTCAATTGGAGTTTTCTTATTAAGAGCAATAGATGGTGAACGGTTAATGAGATAACAAGCAGTGGAAGCGGCCTCAGCCCAATAACGCCGATGCAAACCTGCATTGGACAACATGCAACGGGCTCTGGAAATAATGGTCCTGTTCATACGCTCAGCAACACCGTTTTGTTGAGGAGTATAAGGAACGGTGTAATGTCTGACAATGCCTTCAGACTTGCAATAATTCTTAAATTGCTTAGAACAGAATTCCATACCATTATCAGTGCGAAGTATTTTTACCTTCTTTTCAGTTTGCCTTTCAATCATAATCTTCCACTCCTTAAATGCTGAGAATGCTTCATATTTATGCTTCAAGAAATAAGGCCAAACTTTTCTCGAATAATCATCAATAATAGTCAGCATGTAACTAGCACCACCTAGTGACTTTCTGCGAGATGGTCCCCATAAATCAGAATGCACATAATCAAGAATACCTTCAGTTGTATGAGTCGAAGTGTTGAACTTCACCCTCTTGTGTTTGCCGAAGATACACTGCTCACAAAATTTCAATTTACCATGTTCATATCCATCAAGAAGACCTCTCTTGTTTAACTCTGCCAAACCAAGTTCACTCATATGTCCTAGACGCATATGCCAAAGGTTAGCAGCATCACAATCAGAATTCTTTGAAATAACTGGAGTAGCGTTACCTGAAACGGTAGAACCTCGAAGGTAATAAAGACCATTGGTCGAACTTAAGTCACCTTTCATCACAAGAAGGGAACCTTTGGTGACTTTCAAAACACTATCTCCACCTGAATACTTGTACCCCTTTGCATCAAGGGCACTCATAGAAATAAGATTTCTCTTCATCGGAATATACCAAACATCTGTCAAAGTTCTGATTATGCCATCAAACATCTTGATTCGAATAGAACCTATGCCTTCAATCTTGCATGGTGAATTATCAAAACCCAAAACGGAACCAGCAGAAGTAGTGGAATCAAAAGTATTAAACCAATCTCTATGTGGACACATCTGAAAAGTGCATGCAGTGTCAAGTACCCACTCATCATTGGTCTCAGCACATCCAGCAATAATGACAAGAGCATCATCGGAACTATCATCACGAGCAACGTTAGCAGAATTTTCACCTTGTTTGTTACCTTTCCTCTTTTCCTTATTCTGCAACTTGAAACACACTGAGATGTCATGCCCGTCTCTCTTGCAATATCTGCAATATTTCTTGTCTCTGGATTGCGACCGGCCCCTGTAGCCGTTCTTACTTTTGCCTCTGTTTCCATTATTGGAGTTCTTCTCCTTTGTCCTGCCACGAACAGATAATCCCTCGGCTTGGGATGAACTTGAACCATCATGAGGCACCATTAATTTCATCTTCTCCTTAGAGTTCAAAGCTTCATAAACTTCATTAAGTGTGAGAGTATCACGACTGTATAATATGGTGTCTCTAAAATTGGTATAAGAACTTGGCAGTGAACAAAGTAACATTAAAGCAGTATCTTCCTCTTCATATTTAACCTCCATTGCAGCTAGATTAGATATGATCTCTTTAAATTCTGAAATATGATTCAAAACATTACCTCCCTCGGGTAACCTGTGCAGGAATAATTTTTGCTTCAGATGCATCCTACTGGTGAGATCTTTAGTCATGCAAATCCCTTCCAACTTTAACCATAGAGCGGCGACAGTTTTCTCGCTCAAAACTTCCTGCAAAATTATTATGCAAATGGAGTTGAATTTGTGACAAAGCCTTACAATCAATTCTTTTATCCTCATCAGTCCAGTCTTGAATTCTATTCTTTCCAAAACTATCTAGTGCTTCATCATAGTCGGACTGTGCCAACAACGCCCGCATCTTGACTTGCCATAGGGTAAACCTTGTGTCACGGTCCAGCAGCGGAAGATCGTACTTCATGGAAGCCATGAGTAGATAAATCTGTGTACACAAAGTAGTACAAGCCCGTAGAAAAATTCTTGATAGAATTAATATTGCGGGACAAAGAACTAGAGAGATAGCACCTCATAGTCGCTGGTGGCAGTAGAAATTGAAAACGGACCAAAAAGAAATCCGATCACTAGATCAGCCTTAACCACCACGTGAAGTAGTGGGATGATGCAAGTAGCAGCAACAACTTTGGTACGTTTGATCACGTGAAGCAGCAGAAAAAACCGATCAGCCTTGTACCTCGGGACTTGATCCTGTACGCGGGAGCAGCACACGGGGCGCTGCGTACGGAGTAGCACCGGCAATTCGGCGACTTGTTGATTTGACGCGACGGAGCGGCGGAAGCTTATGTTGGCCACGGACGACTGCTCGATTAGGAATCGGATCAGCGGTAGAATACCTGTCGGTCTCGGCTTCGGCAGAATTCGATCCGCCTCGGATTGACGGATCGACGTGCGGCGGCACGCACACAGCAACCCTAATCTCTTTTCGATCTCAAATCTCGTATACTGCAACTTGGCTCTGTATACCACTTGTTAGATAATAACGAGAATAAAACGAGACACGAGAGACATGGATTTTTACGTGGAAACCCTTGCGGGAGAAAACCACGGACGCACGAAGGCGCAATCACTATGAGGAGGAGTATTACAAGCACGAGACGACAGAGCGTCTGAGGTGCGACTACATGGGGTATATATGAGGGCAATACATGAGAGTCCTTGGAGGACAAGTAAACGAGTTGTTCTCGTACGCGTCGGTACCAACGCAAAGGCCCACACCGTATGTACTATGTCTAGTCCAATATGATATAATTTGGATCACAATTTAACACTTGTGTTCCTGCTCGACCACCTCAACAGTCAAAATTATTCATAACTATGCATCCCCACCACTATTACCTCTTCTCAGACACTCCATAGCATCACCCTAACTAGCTATCTTGCTGTTGTGCGCTCAGTGAGACACTCCTTGGATTTGGGCAAAATTTGATCTTGACGATTCGACTACACCGAACACTAGAAGGTGCACCTTAGCAATCGTACCAACCTTCTAGAGGTTATCGACAATGCCGAAGGCACGTTAGCATGTAAACAAAGGTCCAATTCCTACATGCAACCGATAATACAAAAGAAAATATGAATATCGATCTGAATATTTGCTAAGAGGGATGAATGGTTGATTCATTTGGGGTTGTGAAAATATTGGTTCGTCGCCCGTCGTTGGACAATTTAGTTTAGAAGTTGCAACAATGGTTAACTTTAGAACTAACTAAACCCAACCCTAAATGAAGATCTAAGAGCATCTCTAGCAGAGCAGCCATATGAGCATTTGTCATAATGCAACCATATGCATTTGGAAGCTGGCCAGGCGACACGCAAACTTACAGTCGCCATATTGGCTGCCTCCATATTTTCTTTTTTATGTTGCATCAATACAATAGTCACACACCCAATTTGAGGGATTAGAACACTAATTTGTTCTAACATTGCATTACAAAGTTCTTACATAGGGGGAGAAATTTTGATTTGCGACATTGTTATATCATAGGTTCAAAATTTGTCGCTTTTTAGCAACTATAGGGTGATTTTGAGCCCCCGCGACACCGACAGTGAATGGTATGGAAGAGGCACATACATATGTGATGAGTCCACCCATCCTCTAGGCACGACGGTGTGACTGTACGATAACCTCATCTTTGTCCCGTTCCAGCCTACGGTCATTGAGGGGGGGGGGGGCTAGGTCCGATATGGCACAGTTCGTCATGGTGAATGTGACCACCTCCATATTGAATGTGTGTCCTCTAATGTGCTCACTCTCTACCAACTCTGCTGTTTCTCCTCGTAATAGAGCCAGATGGCGGGATCGCTCTCTGCTGCTAACACATTCCAGGTGGCGATCTCCTTGTAGGTTTCACCGGGGCATGCGGTTGAGGCGTAGGTGGCATAGCGCTCATCCCATGCCTCCTTAACAGTGAGGTGACGGGGAGCATGTGGTTGCCGATATGAGCTACATTGGCGATCCCTCTCCTGCCCATACATGATCTGCACGTAGTCATGCTGGATATCCCAGACAATGGAGTGTGTTTTGGGATTCCAATCCGACCTCTCACCGAGGAAGGCAATATTCTCCTGTGCGGACTCCTCCAGCGCTTCATAGCAAGGACACTCCTCCTCCCAACGGCAATGAGGGCGACCTTTTCCTCTGCTTGCTCCCCGTCATTCGAATGAGGCACCCAGTTTGACTGTGGGGAAGTAGCATGTTAACGGGATGGAAGTGGAGGTTGTGAGCTGCGGTGAGAGAAGTGGAAGTCTTGAGCAGTGAGAATATGAGCTATTAAGACATGGAGACAACCATTTTACAACCCGGAAGGTGGGAAACATGACTAGAGTGCTCGCAGGTAGTTGGTACTCGGGCAGCTTCCTTTAATTGCCACACTTCCCAGCGCCATGGGTATCGGGTTGTTTGCGCCATTGGTAGGAAGAGGAGATGGGTCACGCGGGAAGATGAGGAGGCAGGTGAAACTTACCTCCTACACGAGCAGTTGGCAGATGGAGCGCCCTCCAAATTAATACCCCACAACATCAAGATATGGATGCTCATGGGCTCGATTTGTAGCGCCCTCCGTAAATCACGGCGATGGGATGGATGGCGACTCTATGAGTTTTTGCCAAAATCGCCATATCATCAGTTTTTCTGCCCACCAGCCCGATATGGAGACTCAACCCAAGGCTTTGAGAGAGGTATTGAAGGAGTGATATAGAGGGTTCACTCAGCCCTTGACCCCCGGGGGGATCCATCCCTAGGAAGGATTCCTCCCTTAATACAAAATGAACTAACTGTCTCTTATTCTTTTACTCCCAGAAATATGGGAGTAGCCCAAACGTGAGGTGATGTCTTACCTATTGATGACTATGGATGCAATAACAAAGTGTCATCTTGTATATCTCATTGATGTTTTCAGGCATCATATGCGGCCTCGAAGTCTTGCAATCTCCACTTGAAGGTTCATCTTTATCTCTTGTAGGCTTGATGTCATCTTCATGCCTGGTCATGCTTCAATATTTGCCGCTCTTGTCGGTGCATTCCTAAAGAATACAAATATATTTGATTTAATACTTCATTATATCCTCATTACTAGTATAACAGGGCGAGCTGGGAGCCTCCACAAAGCTTTGGCGTTGCTAGCCTTACGATCGCCTACCTGGACATCTCTTGGGCTGCTGCTCCACGGAACTATCTTCTTCACCTGTGGTTGATTGGGCCTGGATTGTTTCTTGGGCCGGTGGACTGGCTTAAGTGGACAAAGTGTATATGAAACAGAAACGTAAGTAGCTGTTTCCCAAATTTTGCTGAAAAGATTGATTCTCAAATAAAAAATTAGGTAGCTGCGTGTGAGCGGGGCATTATCTTCTCCCTTCGATCTCAACCTGTCTCGCATGCAAATGGTCACAGACTGCTTCTTTATAACATGAGAGAAGAACTAGCAATGATGAGGCTCACAATCTTGTGAAAGTCGCGTCTTGTTTGTGGGCGGGCCATCTTGTCTGGCTAACGTCTCCACCATCTATTATCTGTATTGCCCGAAACATTTTGCAATAGATGGTGGTTCTAAAAGAAATATTGTTGCTCGTGTTGGCATCGCAGCGCCACACAACATTGACGCCCCACTGCCTTCCTCCCTCACGTGTGCATGGCAACGATGACAAGGTCTACCAATATGGGAATCAAGCAGCGCTAATTCTTTTTTTAGGGGAAGTGACACTATTTTTTTAATCAATGATAAAAGATTTGTCTCATCGATTAATTAAGCAGAAAATATTGCCCAGTTAATTTATCTTACCAATCGTGCTATTGACTATCATGTATGTTCTCTAAACCTATGTTACTTATTCATGTTTTTGTTTCCAAGATATCTTTCATAGACACTATTCATTTAAAAATCAAAGCAATCACTTGCCTAATTCTATTTCCCGAGACAAACGCAATATTACATTTTTTTATCATTGTCTAATATACGGGTTAAATCATGCAAGTTTAATTTCTATATTTTAAAAAAATTACATGATATTCCATCATTCTATCATAAAATTGGCGGGCGCAGCAACGCGCACCATCATGGTCTAGTGAACACTAGAGAAAGTTCTTAGAAATGAAAGCATCATGTATTTAAATTGATGTGTGAGAGCTCTAGAGGTTGGTCCTTGTATTTTTTTGGAACTGGAGCAGGTGTTGATGCAGTCAAATCCAGCAGATCTCGGGTAGGCGATCCCGAGATGGTAGCCTTGGAGCGGTGGTAACAGAGACACTGGTTTTACCCACGTTCTGACTCTCTCAAAGAGATAATACCCTGCGTCATGCTTTGATTGTATTGATTGAGAGGGGTACAGAGTACCTGTTGATCTACCACGAGATCGTGTGTGTATAAGTTGGCGTCTACGGTTTGCACCTCTCGGTTTATATAGACACTGGGCTACCTAGGGTTACACATAGGCCAGTTACATCTAAAGGTAAACATGCCAAAGATCACATCTAGGTCTTGGAGTGTGAGTCTTTGGTAGATTCCTTCTTGATGCTCTTGGGCCTGACAAACGTGGACCACTAGTTGATATTCCTGGGGGTCCTCAGCCCGGCCTATATTCTCGGGAGCCGGCGTGGCTAGCACCCCCTAGTTTAGGAGATCATCAGAAGCAGCTATGGTGGGGGGGGGGGCTGTGGGTGTATCTATATTAGGGGTGTCCTCATCAGTCTTAGACTTGGATGTTGAGTCGGAGCTTCCAAGTTGGCCTCACATGTGTGTGTGTGTGCACGCATGCGTGTGATAAAAACGCTCCAGATTGCCCTAGGGCGGCTCGATGGAGCAACTTAACAACTGGACCAAACTCCGCGAAAACTAGATAGAGCAACATGGTGACCATATCAGCTCCTCGGTGACCGTGCTCCATGATAGGAGTTGTTTTCTGCGAAGGCTAGTTCCGAGCACCACTATTTGGTGGAGAGGCAGATCCATGCGGGATTTAGGAAAGGACAACGATGTTAAACCATGTGTACATGTACGATTGCCACACTCTCATCTATTCCTTGTCTTCAGGTGTGTGTTGTTAATGGCCTTACGTGCAGCAGCGTGTTGATACGTCTCCAACGTTCCTATAATTTATGAAGTATTCATGCCATGTTTACAACAATTTTATATGGCTTTGGTATGATTTGATTAGAACTAATCCAGACTGACGCTGTTTTCAGCATAACTACCGTGGTGTCATTTTTTGTGCAGAAATAGAAGTTCTCAGAATGGGCTGAAAACTTACGGTGATTTTTTATGGACCAAAAGAGACCCCAGAAGCACCGGTTCTGGGCCAGGAAGTGGACGAGGTGGCCACAAACCGCTAGGGCACGCCCTGGGGGGGGGGGGGGAGGGGGTATGGCGCGTCCCTACGGCTTGTGGGCTCCTCGGGCACCCCCTTGACGTGAGACCGACGCCAAAAATTCTTATAAATACCCAAACCTCCGAAAAGAACCCTATATCAGAAGTTCCGCCGCCGCAAGCCTCTGTAGCCATGAAAAATCAATCTAGGCCCTCTTCGGCACCCTACCGGTGGGGGCCGTCATCACCGGAGGCCATGGAGGAGGAAACCAGAGGGGGCCATCATCACCATGGAGGACAAGGACAAGAGGGAGAACCTCTCCCCATCTAGGGGGAGGCCATGGAAGAGGAAGCACAATGGGGAGACTCTCTCCCCCTTTCTCTCGGTGGCGCCGGAGTGCCGCCGGGGGAACCATCGCTGCGGTGATCGTCTTCGTCAACATCACCTTCTTCATCACCTTCCTCATCTCTTTTAAGCGGCCCACTCTCCCGCACCCCGCTGTAATCCCCTACTTGAACATGGTTCATTATGCCACATATTATGATCCAATGATGTGTTGCCATCCTATGATGTTTTGAGTAGATTTCTTTTGTATTTTGGGTTGAGTGATGAGCTAGATTGGTTTGAGTTGTATGTTTTATTTTGGTGTTATCCTATGGTGCCCTCCATGCCGTGCAGACATGAGGGATTCCTGCTGTAGGTTTTGCAATATGTTCACGGTTCGCTTATAGTGGGTTGCTAGAAAGACAGAAGCTTAAACTCGAGTAAGGGGGTTGTTTGCGTATGGGAGTAAAGAGGACTTGATACTTTAATGCTATGGTTGGCTTTTACCTTAATGATCTTTAGTAGTTGCGGATGCTTGCTAGAGTTCCAATCATAAGTGCATATGATCCAAGTAGATAAATTATGTTAGCTTATGCCTCTCCCTCATATAAAATTGCAATAATGATTACCGATCTTGTTAACAATTGCCTAGGACAATTGCGCACACCGATCCATCATTATTCCACACTCGCTATTTGTAATATATTGTGATATATTCTAACTTTATGATAACATCACCTATTTTTATATTTTAGTTCTCCGATACCATGCAAAGCTATCCTCTTCATACCCACAACTTAGTTTTATTTCTCGTTTCTAGAGGAAATCGAACGCTGGGTTTACGTAGAGTTGTATCGGTGGCAGATAGGACTTGAGAGAATATTGATCTTACCTTTAGCTCCTTGTGGGTTTGACACTGCATACTTATCACTTCCATCTTTGGAAATTTCTACGATGATTCCTTGCACTTGGGGATTATCAAGCTCTTTTCTGGTGCCGTTGCCGGGGAGCAATAGCATGGGGTTAATATTTTCATGTATGCTTGTTTGTGTTCTTCACTATGTAGATTTTGTTTTCCCTTTTGTTTTTGTTTTCTTTAGTTGTGGGTGAAAAAAAATTACTTGCCTCTTATGCCTAAAAACTTTTTCAAAAAGAGAAGTGATTGGAAGGTTATTCATTGGAGAAGTGAGGGTCGACCTTGAATACTTGTGTTCATGCTCATGGAAACAATGTGAAATTTTTCATGGAAGTTTCTAAAAAATAATTATCTCCTTGTATATATCCATTGTATTATAAAAATAATGTGCCAACACTTGGCTTTAGGATGATTAGATTGCTTGTTTGCTATGTGTGGTGCAAAAACAGAAACTTTGGCTTTAGTGCGTGAATTTACATTTTTCACTGGAACGTCAAAAGTTTCTGAAATTTTCACACAGTACTGCTATGCAAATTGTTTATTTTGTCCTATTTTTCAGAATTTTTAGAGTTATATAAGTATGGTAAATGTTTAGATTGCTACAGACTGTCTTGTTTTGACAGATTCTGTTTTCTATGTGTTGTTCCCTTATTTTGATGAATTTATGGTTGTATCGAGGGGTATGAACCATGGTGAAGTTGGAATACAGTAGATATAATGCTAATATGAAATTGGAATGAGTTTACAACAGTACCTAATGAAGGAAATATGCCCTAGAGACAATAATAAAGTTGTTATTTAATATTTCCTTATATCATGATAAATTTTTATTATCCATGCTAGTATTGTATTAACCGGAAACTTGATACATGTGTGGATACATACACAAAAGCACAATGTCCCTAGTAAGCCTCTACTAGACTATCTCGTTAATCAAAGATGGTTAAGTTTCCTAACCATAGACATGTGTTGTCATTTGATGAACGGGATCACATCATTAGGAGAAGGATGTGATGGACAAGAGCCATCCGTTAGCTTAGCATAATGATCGTTAAGTTTTATTGCTATTGCTTTCTCCATGAATTATACATATTTCTTTGACTATGAGATTATGCAACTCCAGAATACCGGAGGAACACCTTGTGTGCTATCAAATGTCACAACGTAACTGGGTGATTATAAAGATGCTCTACAGGTGTCTCCGAAGGTGTTTGTTGGGGTGGCATAAATCGAGATTAGGATTTGTCACTCTGAGTATCGGAGAGGTATCTCTGGGCCCTCTCGGTAATGCACATCATGATAAGCCTTGCAAGCAATGTAACTAATGAGTTAGTTGCGGGATGATGCATTAGGGAACGAGTAAAGAGACTTGCCGGTAATGAGATTGAACTAGGTATGAAGACACCGACGATCGAATCTCGGGCAAGTAACATACCGATGACAAAGGGAATGACGTATGTTGTCATTACGGTTTGACCGATAAAGATCTTCATAGAATATGTAGGAACCAATATGAGCATCCAGGTTCCGCTGTTGGTTATTGATCGGAGATGTGTCTCGATCATGTCTACATAGTTCTCGAATGAGGATTTGTATTATGAGTTATGTGTTTTGGTGACCAAAGATTGTTCGGAGTCCCGGATGAGATCACAGACATGAAGAGGAGTCTCGAAATGGTCGAGAGGTAAAGCTTGATATATTGGACGATAGTATTCGGACATCAGAATGGTTTCAGAGTGTTTCAGATATTTATCGGAGTACCGAGGGGTTACCGGACCCCCCCGGGGAAAGTAATGGGCCTCTATGGGCAATAGGGGAGAGAGAGGGCAGCCCACAAGGGGTGCCCCCCCATGGGCAGTCCAAATTTGACAAGGGGAGGGGGCGCGGCCCCCTTCCCTTCTCCCTCTCCTTCCCCTTTTCCCCTCTGAAAGAAGGAAGGGGGGCCGACTAGGAGTAGGAGTCCAAGTCGGTTTCCCCCCACTTGGTGCGCCCCCTAGGGCCGGCCTCCTCCCCTCTCCTCCTTTATATACGGGGGCAGGGGGCACCCCAAAGCACAACAGTTGTTTCTTAGCCGTGTGCGGTGCCCCCCTCCACAGTTTACTCCTCTGGTCATATTGTCGTAGTGCTTAGGCGAAGCCCTGCGCGGATCACATCACCATCACCGTCACCATGCCGTCGTGCTGACGAAACTCTCCCTCGACACTTTGCTGGATCAAGAGTTCAAGGGACGTCATCGAGCTGAACGTGTGCAGAACTCGGAGGTGCCGTACGTTCGGTGCTTGATCGGTTGGATCGCGAAGACGTTCGACTACATCAACCACGTTAAGCTAACGCTTCCGCTTTCGGTCTACGAGGGTACGTGGACATACTCTTCCCCTCTCGTTGCTATGCATCTCCTAGATAGATCTTGCGTGATCATAGAATTTTTTTGAAATTCCACGCTACGTTCCCCAACAGTGGCATCATGAGCCAGGTCTATGCGTAGATGATTTGCACAAGTAGAACACAAATAGTTGTGGGCGATCATAGTCATACCGCTTACCACCAACGTCTTATTTTGATTCGGCAGTATTGTTGGATGAAGAGGCCCAGACCAACCTTACATGACCACGTTCATGAGACCGGTTCCACCGACAGACATGCAACTTGTTTTGCATAAAGGTGGCTGGCGGGTGTCTGTTTCTCCAACTTTAGTTGAATCGAATTCGACTACGGTTGGTCCTTGTTGAAGGTTAAAACAACAAACTTGACTAAAGATCGTTGTGGTTTTGATGCGTAGGTAAGAACGGTTCTTACTAGAAGCCCGTAGCAGCCACGTAAAACTTGCAACAACAAAGTGAAGACGTCTAACTTGTTTTTGCAGGGCATGTTGTGATGTGATATGGTCAAGACATGATGTGATATACGTTGTTGTATGAGATGATCATGTTTTGTAAAAGTTATCGGCAACTGGCAGGAGCCTTATGGTTGTCGCTTTATTGTATGAAATGCAATTGCCATGTAAGTGCTTTACTTCATCACTATGCGTTAGCGATAGTTGCAGAAGCAATAGTTGGCGAGACGACAACGATGCTACGATGGAGATCAAGGTGTCAAGCCGGTGATGATGGAGATCATGACGGTACTTTGGAGATGGAGATCAAAGGAACAAGATGATATTTCAGGCAAATTCCCGAGTTGAGAGATATGAAGTCTCCAACAAGTTCTATAGCTGCAAGATGGAGGAGAACAGTTCTGTCAGTGAACACATACTCAGAATGTCTAGGTACCTGTGACGCCCCCAATTCAATCATACACTAATCATGCACGCAAACGTGTACGATCAAGATCAGGGACTCACGGGAAGATATCAAGACACAACTCTAAAACATAAATAAGTCATAGAAGCATCATAATACAAGCCAGGGGCCTCGAGGGCTCGAATACAAGTGCTCGATCATAGACGAGTCAGCGGAAGCAACAATATCTGAGTACAGACATAAGTTAAACAAGTTTGCCTTAAGAAGGCTAGCACAAACTGGGATACAGATCGAAAGAGGCGCAGGCCTCCTGCCTGGGATCCTCCTAAACTACTCCTGGTTGTCGTCAGCGGCCTGCACGTAGTAGTAGGCACCTCCGGTGTAGTAAGAGTCGTCGTCGACGGTGGCGTCTGGCTCCTGGGCTCCAGCATCTGGTTGCGACAACCAGGTAGAAGGGACAGGGGGAAAAGAGGGAGAAAAGCAACCGTGAGTACTCATCCAAAGTACTCGCAAGCAAGGATCTACACTACATATGCATGGGTATATGTGTAAAGGGCCATATCGGTGGACTGAACTGCAGAATGCCAGAATAAGGGGGGGATAGCTAATCCTGTCGAAGACTACGCTTCTGGCCACCTCCATCTTGCAGCATGTAGAAGAGAGTAGATGGTAAGTTCACCAAGTAGCATCGCATAGCATAATCCTACCCGGTGATCCCCTCCTCGTTGCCCTGTTAGAGAGCGATCACCGGGTTGTATCTGGCACTTGGAAGGGTGTGTTTTATTAAGTATCCATTTCTAGTTGTCATAAGGTCAAGGTACAACTCCGGGTCGTCCTTTTACCGAGGGACACGGCTATTCGAATAGATAAACTTCCCTGCAGGGGTGCACCACATAACCCAACACGCTCGATCCCATTTGGCTGGACACACTTTCCTGGGTCATGCCCGGCTCGGAAGATCAACACGTCGCAGCCCCACCTAGGCTCAACAGAGAGGTCAGCACGCCGGTCTAAATCCTATGCGCGCAGGGATTTGGGCCCATCGCCCATAGCACACCTGCACGTTGCGTACGCGGCCGGAAGCAGACCTAGCCTAGCACGCGTTCCAGTCCAATTTGGCGCGCGCCACTCCGTCGCTGACGTCAAGAAGAGCTTCGGCTGATACCACGACGCCGAGTGCCCATAACTGTCCCCGCGTAGTTGGTTAGTGCGTATAGACCAAATGGCCAGACTCAGATCAAATACCAAGATCTCGTTAAGCGTGCTAAGTATCTGCGAACGCCGACCAGGGCCAGGCCCACCTCTCTCCTAGGTGGTCTCAACCTGCCCTGTGGTTCCACCACAAAGTAACAGTCGGGGGCCGTCAGGAACCCAGGCCCACCTCTACCGGGATGGAGCCACCTGTCCTTTAAGCCCCCTCATCAGAATCACTTGCACGTACTCAACGAGCTGACCCGACTTTAGTCACCACATGTGTCATGTATATAAAGTATAAAGTATATACCCGTGATCACCTCCCTAGTGATCACGGCCCGATAGTATAGCATGGCAGACGGACAAGAGTGTAGGGCCACTGATGCAACACTAGCATCCTATACTAAGGAGTAGGATAGCAGGTAAGGGTAACAACTGTAGCAACAATGACAGGCTATGCATCAGAATAGGATTAACCGAAAGCAGTAACATGCTACACTACTCTAATGCAAGCAGTATAGAGAAGAATAGGCGATATCTGGTGATCAAGGGGGGGCTTGCCTGGAAGCTCTGTTGTACAGGAAGAAGGGTCGTCGGTGACGTAGTCGTACTCGGTGGCATCAGCACCGGTCTCGGGGTCTTCCGGAGAAGAAGAGGGGGAAGAAACAGTAAATACGGAGCAAAGAAAGCATCACAAAACATAACGAGGCAATACACGATGCTAGGTATGCCCTAACGCGGTAGTATGTGATACCGGCGAAGGGGGAAAACATCCGGGAAAGTATTCCCGGTGTTTGACGTTTTCGGACAGATGGACCGGAGGGGAAAAGTTCCATGTTCGCTATGCTAGGGACGTGTGGCTGACAAACGGACTACGTATTCGGAGTCGTCTTGTTGTTCTGAGCAACTTTCATGTACAAAGTATTTTCATCCGAGCTACGGATTATTTTATATTAATTTTTAAATATTTAATTCATTTTTAGAATTAATTTAATTAGAAAAGCAATTATGACGTCAGCATGATGTAAGGGTGATGTCAGCAGTCAACTAGTCAGTTGACCTAGTCAAACTGACATGTGGGTCCCACTATCATTGTTTAAGACTAACTAAGTAGGTTTAATTAGTTTAGTTAGTTGATTAGGTTAATTAAACTCAATTAATTAAGTTATTTAATTTAGTTAATTAATTAATATTTTTATATTTTTTATATTTTTATATCTTTTTTAAACGTTTTGGGGGTGGGACCCCTTTGTCATAGGGCCATTGGTCCTTAGCGGGTGCGGGCGGTACGGGTGCGTGGGCGCTGCGGGTGCCCATTAACGTGCGGAGGCCATGACCCAGCGCAGCAGGGCGCCGGCGGCCACGGCGCTAGTCAGTGGAGACCCAGGCCGCGGCGGCCGGAGTGGTCGGAGACGGGGCATCGATGGAGGGGGTGGCCGCGGGCTCGGCTGGGCGAAGCGGGGGGGGGGGGGGGTGGGGAAGCGGGCGACGAGCGGACAGCGGCGAACGGGAGGGAGATTAGGCGGGCGCGTGCAGAGAAGGGCGCGGTCGCCACGGGCGCTGGGCACTAGCGAGGCGCCGGTGCGGGCGCAGTCTCGAGCGGCGCAGCGAGTGCAGGCCGGGCGCGGGTGTGCGCACAGGGCAGGGACAGGGACAACAGGGGCGGCGGGGGCAGGCAGGCAAGGTGAGGCGCGCGGCTGGTCGGGATCGGACGCATGCGTTGCCGCACGTCGACTGGTGGCGGTGGCTTGGCCGGGGACGGCCAGAGTCGACGGCGGGGATGGGCGACGCGGTGGCCGAAGCTCGGACACGGACGGTCATGGCCACGACGCGGTGAGCGTGGGCGGGGGACGGCGAGCAGGAATAAGGGAAGGAGAGGAGGGGCGCGGCTCACGGCGGGGAGTAGGGACGGGGCAGTGGGGGTCGGGGTGGTCGACGGGGACGACGCGGCAGAGCGGGAGGCAGGCCAGCGGGGTAGACGACGAGGTGAAGGCGGCGGCGTCGCGGCGAGGCGGCACCGGGCGGCGTCGGCGGCCTCCTCCTCTCGATCCTGATCCAATCGGGAGAGAGAAGGGGGGGAGATATTTCGGTGGGGGTGTGTGGGGGTGTCGGTGGGTGAGTGGGGGAGTAGGGGAGGTTATGGGGTGCGGGGTGGGCCGGCCAGGTGGGTTGGCCAGGTGGCCCAGTGGCCAGCTGGGCCGAGGCCCAGCGGGGGGGGGGGTCTTTTCCTTTCTTTTCTTTTTTTGTTTCCTTTTCTTATTTTTATATTTATATTTCTGTTTTGTTTTATTTTAGATACACATTGTTTTTAGCTTAGAAAAAAATGATAACAACTCCTAAATTGATCTTTGAGAACCACCCACTGCCATAAATGTTTTTCCCCGAAATAAATTAGTTTAGAATTTTATTAATCGAAAAAGGTATTCACTTAATTGTTTTGCTGCAGTTCTAATCACTTTAGAGTAATTAATTATTTTATAAAAATGTTGTTTCTCCACCAATACTATCGATGATTTAATTGTCACAATAAGAACATTTTAGTTTTGAGAATTGAAAACTTTTATTGTTTGACTTTCATTCAAATTTGAATTTGGATCGGTTCTGAACTAACACGAGATTAGCAACAGTAATCGTGGTGACGTGGCATCATACCAGAGGGTTACTGTAGCTTGATTACCCGAGCGTCACAATTCTCCTCCACTACAAGAAATCTCGTCCCGAGATTTAAGAGGGGAGGTAAGGGGGAAGGGATTTGGTTACGAAATTCTAACGAGTCTTCTCGGTCTTAGTTTCTCTTCTCGAAGAGGTCGATCCATTACATTAACGTCTTCATTTCTCTGCTTCAGGTCATCTTAATGAAGTCGGCATCCTTTCTTCGGGAACTCCATCGTACTTACAAAAGAATAAAGGGTGGGCATTCCGGGAGAACAGACCTCTGCAAAGTCGACTATCTGGTCGATAACATCGAGGAAGGTGGCGGAAGTAACTCTCGAACTGGAACTTTAAGAAAATATCGAGAGCAAAGTAAGAAGGTACCATGAGAAGTTTCACGCGGGTAGGCAATCGTTCGATGCCTGAAACAAAGTGTAAAAGGGGTCCAGAGCAATGGGAATAAGTTTTGTGTCTGATACCAGAATTGATGATCTCACGGGAGGTGGCTCGTGAATTATATACGAGGCCACGCGTGAGGAACATCCTTGGGAACTGGGGGTGTACAGGAGAGTCAGGTTTCGATCCTGTGGAACTTTGGGTTATGGGCCCACCATGTGGATTAAAAGTAGGAGGAACGGTGACATCTTGCACGGTCATGATAGCAAGACATGTCAGAGGGTAGCCTGTCGATTATGTCAGTAACAACGTTGGTACCAAGGGCGAGGGACAAAGAGAACCATTTTCCTGCTCGTTGAAACGAGGCGGACCAATAGGCAAAGTTCTCGTCCATCGGTGGTTACCGGAATGTCATCAACAATAGTAACAGGGTCTTACTGACAGAGTTGTACACCGAGGTGTTTACATAAGCAGGAGAATATTACTGCTCAGATCATATTGATCACAAGAAAGGTTAAACCAAATAATGGAAAGGAAAAATATGATTATCATACATTTCAGGGTTATATCCTTCCCAATGATAAGCAGAGCATGATATCCGTGACAGGATATAATGTAGAAAACCCTTTAGATAAGGGGAGAGTAATTTCATGACAATACCCATACAACGGTGTTTTGGATAATTGTTAAAGAAAAGATAGCATTTTGCTTCAAATGTTCTTATTGAAGATCGGAGTAACACAGACATGCTTCGAGATAGCTTTGACAAGGTCTTCAAGCAAAGGTAAGACCTTGGATACACAAAGGATCCATCAGGAAAAACTTATTAAACAATTCATTCAATTTCCTCATGGAAGAATGGTTAACCTTATTAAAAAGGAAACTATAACACTAGGTCCTCCGGCCAGGTGTGCTAGGCATGACATCACCTTACCGAGTCATAAGAGGACCAATGTTATAACTCTTGAAAGTATGTTCCAACCATCATATCTAACCGAGATTCAGATCTGATTGGTGTCAGGATAACTCAAACTCAGGATGCCAGAGAAGAAAGGTGCAACACAAATTGTCGAAACGACATCGAAGATTCTCGGGAGATGAACTATGGAAGCGAGTTCCAAAACAAGAGTTCATCATTAAACCAAGGAGGGAACGAGGAGGTGGCTGATGGGCTAAGGACAATTCATCGAGATTCCCAAAAGATGGATTTCCACAATTATGTGAACAAGGAGATAACATTCGTTAGATCAAATGATATAAGGATGTATGCTCGAGGAAAATTTACACAATCAAACATTGGTTGAAATGTGCGCCCGAAATATGGGCTGGGTTGCACGATCAATGTTTAGACTGGTGATTCAATAACCGATAGGCTAAGAATGAACTATCGATCATTAATTTCAAAGCAATAGGGCTGCTAGAAGAGCAGAATCCAAACAGCACCGTGCACTTGTTGGTCCCGGTTAGAACCAACACGGGGACCAAGAAAGAATGATTATGGGGAGAAGCATCACTATACCAAGAATTCTTAAGAGGTGGGGCAATCTCAAGACATTCCTGACATAAAAGATGGTAATACTCCAAGGTAAAGAAGAACTAAGGCTGGATAGCAAGGATCTCAAGGTACAACACAAAACACGATCAAGTTTGTGTTGAACGGAAGGCAATAAAGTGGTCAATGATAACACAAATCATCGGGGGCAAGGATGGTATTTCTCATTATGAATTCAAGTGCTATCCGGGAAGAGCACAGAATGCCGATGATGATCACGACACATTTGTCGAGAGATTTCATGAAGATGTAATCGATTGGGGATGACATCAAGTCAAAGGAATGATGAAGAGAAAGGATATTGGAACCACGGGTATGACACAAATTCGAAATCAAGCTTGCTGCTCAAGGTGAAATCGTATTATGGGGAAGATCGACGTAAGCTTTGCTCACCGTCGAAATTTATGCTCCGGGAAGAAGGACCGGGTGGCACAGTTTAAAATTTAGCACGATAATAATATAGCCAATCAGGCTAGGAATGACGTGTTTGGGTACGAACTCGTAAGTAAAGAAGATTACTAAAGTTGTTGAACCATAGTGCGGACTCGGTTCAGTTATCGGTGTCTTTGAGTGTTTAATAACTGAGAGCCCGTGAAAAATTGGAATCAGTGAGAAGGTAGTACTTGATGAAGAACTCATAAGAAGTTATGATGTTTTGTGTTTATCTCGAGATACCAGGGGGTAATACTCGATGATAGATTAAAGTAAAGGTTGGACAGGTGCAATGATCTGCAGAGGACAAGTGGTTTAACTTGTCTGAGAAATGTTATTTAAAGGAGAACCTGGTCGGAACCACGATTGCAAAAGGCCAGATCCCAGATATAAGATGAACTTATACCAAGGGAATAACTAATTTTAAAAGAAGCTTCGATGAGAAGATCTACATCGTGTCCATGGGCATGAACACAAAGTTCAAGGTCGACTCCCACTTCTCCAATGCATATCCTTTCATTTACTTCTCGCGTTTGATGAAGTTGTAGTGTTGAAATTTTATATGGCAAAATACCAGAAGAGTATGACTCGTGAAAACTTTCGAGTTCACACATATTAAGGAAGGCATAGGTTCAAGCCATCAGGGCTTCTTAGAACATATACCACGAACTTCAGAAGTAAATAACATAAGCTCAAAAGTAGAGCATGGTTGACAAAGCAGAAGATACAATTTACCAAAGGCATTATATACCCGTGGAAAGGCTCACAAGGTTATTGAATATGAAGGACGATGTCGGATGAAATCCAACAATGGATCGGGCGATCCACAACGAAGCTGATGTGAGTTTTAGTACTCAATCAAAGGAAGAAAGAATGCAAGGTATCAGATTATGGGAATAACTAACTAATTCAAATCTCAAATGCAAAGGAATTGCGATTTCCAAATCAAGAGATCAGAAGCAAACGCTCTGATTGAGGATGGATAAATTGAGTAAACCTACGGGTACAACCGACGACTATTCGGTCGGTCGAGAACTAGTTCATGTTTAAAATGATGTCTGAGTCGGAAGGATGAATTCTAGGATCTGTTTGAGGATTGCGAGCATTCGTAACAAATTGAATTAATGGACTCAAAATGATGATGACAATGGATGCCAACAAGATTACTAGACTTAAGATTAATCAAAATGCAAGTAAGCAAGAATTTCAAGAGCAAAAGGGCTCCTGAGGATTTTCGGAAGTTCAAATAGTATTTTGAAGACTTTTGTGAAATACATGAATCAACTAGGGATGAGCAAATATCCGGTGAGTGCTAGAAATTATCCATAGTGGTATTCATGTGGCAAAGAACAGCAAGGCAGTAGGCAAAAAGGATTCTCGAAACAACGATGAGTATTTCGGGGTATCTTGTAATAACAAGACCAACTAGGGATGAATGTAAGAATGACAACTGCATGTAGTTATCCATAAGGGTTGACGGTGGAAGGGGAATTGCAAACGCGATGAACACAAGTTCTCGGGGTAACAGCGGGGAGTGCCTTCAGGGTCTTCACGTGCAGCAGACGATCATCAGTAATAAGGGGCTCTCCGGGGGAAAGTGATAACGAGATCCTAATGTTAGATTTAGCAAAATTCACTTAACCCGAATAGAAGAGAGATCAGAGTCCCGGAGTATAGACAAGGAGTAAAAGATCCTAATACCACCCAATGGCGACGTGGGCCCGTAAGCCACACAGCCATGTTAGTAAAAGTTTTTCAATGACTAGACACGACTTCGGCCAAGGAGTTGGAAAGGGGGATTCCTACAGGCAGTCGGCTCTGATACCAACTTGTGACGCCCCCGATTCAATCGTACACTAATTATGCACGCAAACGTGTACGATCAAGATCAGGGACTCACGGGAAGATATCACAACACAACTCTAAAACATAAATAAGTCATACAAGCATCATAATACAAGCTAGGGGCCTCGAGGGCTCGAATACAAGTGCTCGATCATAGACGAGTCAGCGGAAGCAACAATATCTGAGTACAGACATAAGTTAAACAAGTTTGCCTTAAGAAGGCTAGCACAAACTGGGATACAGATCGAAAGAGGCGCAGGCCTCCTGCCTGGGATCCTCCTAAACTACTCCTGGTCGCCGTCAGCGGCCTGCACGTAGTAGTAGGCACCTCCGGTGTAGTAAGAGTCGTCGTCGACGGTGGCGTCTGGCTCCTGGGCTCCAGCATCTGGTTGCGACAACCAGGTAGAAGGGAAAGGGGGAAAAGAGGGAGAAAAGCAACCGTGAGTACTCATCCAAAGTACTCGCAAGCAAGGATCTACACTACATATGCATGGGTATAGGTGTAAAGGGCCATATCTGTGGACTGAACTGCAGAATGCCAGAATAAGGGGGGATCGCTAATCCTGTCGAAGACTACGCTTCTGGCCACCTCCATCTTGCAGCATGTAGAAGAGAGTAGATGGTAAGTTCACCAAGTAGCATCGCATAGCATAATCCTACCCGGCGATCCCCTCCTCGTCGCCCTGTTAGAGAGCGATCACCGGGTTGTATCTGGCACTTGGAAGGGTGTGTTTTATTAAGTATCCAGTTCTAGTTGTCATAAGGTCAAGGTACAACTCCGGGTCGTCCTTTTACCGAGGGCACGGCTATTCGAGTAGATAAACTTCCCTGCAGGGGTGCACCACATAACCCAACACGCTCGATCCCATTTGGCCGGACACACTTTCCTGGGTCATGCCCGGCCTCGGAAGATCAACACGTCGTAGCCCCACCTAGGCTCAACAGAGAGGTCAGCACGCCGGTCTAAATCCTATGCGCGCAGGGGTCTGGGCCCATCGCCCATTGCACGCCTGCACGTTGCGTACGCGGCCGGAAGCAGACCTAGCCTAGCAGGCGTTCCAGTCCAATCTGGCACGCGCCGCTCCGTCGCTGACGTCAAGAAGAGCTTCGGCTGATACCACGACGCCGAGTGCCCATAACTGTTCCCGCATAGTTGGTTAGTGCGTATAGACCAAATGGCCAGACTCAGATCAAATACCAAGATCTCGTTAAGCGTGTTAAGTATCCGCGAACGCCGACCAGGGCCAGGCCCACCTCTCTCCTAGGTGGTCTCAACCTGCCCTGTCGCTCCGCCACAAAGTAACAGCCGGGGGCCGTCAGGAACCCAGGCCCACCTGTCCTTTAAGCCCCCTCATCAGAATCACTTGCGGGTACTCAACGAGCTGACCCGACTTTAGTCACCACATGTGTCATGTATATAAAGTATAAAGTATATACCCGTGATCACCTCCCTAGTGATCACGGCCCGATAGTATAGCATGGCAGACGGACAAGAGTGTAGGGCCACTGATGGAACACTAGCATCCTATACTAAGCAGTAGGATAGCAGGTAAGGGTAACAACTGTAGCAACAATGACAGGCTATGCATCAGAATAGGATTAACCGAAAGCAGTAACATGCTACACTATTCTAATGCAAGCAGTATAGAGAAGAATAGGCGATATCTAGTGATCAAGGGGGGGGGGGCTTGCCTGGAAGCTCTGTTGTACAGGAAGAAGGGTCGTCGGTGACGTAGTCGTACTCGGTGGCATCAGCACCGGTCTCGGGGTCTTCCGGAGAAGAAGAGGGGGAAGAAACAGTAAATACGGAGCAAACAAAGCGTCACAAAACATAACGAGGCAATACACGGTGCTAGGTATGCCCTAACGCGGTAGTAGGTGAGACCGGCGAAGGGGGAAAACATCCGGGAAAGTATTCCCGGTGTTTGACGTTTTCGGACAGACGGACCGGAGGGGAAAAGTTCCATGTTCGCTATGCTAGGGACGTGTGGCTGACAAACGGACTACGTATTCGGATTCGTCTCGTCGTTCTGAGCAACTTTCATGTACAAAGTATTTTCATCCGAGCTACGGATTATTTTATATTAATTTTTAAATATTTAATTCATTTTTAGAATTAACAGAATTAGTTTAATTAGAAAATGCAATTATGACGTCAGCATGATGTCAGGGTGATGTCAGTAGTCAACTAGTCAGTTGACCTAGTCAAACTGACATGTGGGTCCCACTGTCATTGTCTAAGACTAACTAAGCAGGTTTAATTAGTTTAGTTAATTGATTAGGTTAATTAAACTCAATTAATTAAGTTAATTAATTAATTAATATTTTAATTTTTAATTTTTTATATCTTTTTTTAAACGTTTTGGGGGTGGGACCCCTTTGTCATAGGGCCATTGGTCCTTAGCGGGTGCTGGCGCTACGGGTGCGTGGGCGCTGCGGGCGCCCGTTAACGGGCGGAGGCCACGACCCAGCGCAGCAGGGCACTGGCGGCCACGGCGCTGGTCAGGGGAGACCCAGGCCGCAACGGCCGGAGCGGTCGGAGACGGGGCGTTGACGGAGGGGGGGTGGCCGCGTGCTCGGCTGGGCGAGGGGGGGGGAAGCGGGCGACGAGCGGACAGCGGCGAACGGGAGGGAGAGTAGGCGGGCGCGTGTAGAGAAGGGCACGGTCGCCACGGGCGCTGGGCACTAGCGAGGGGCCGGTGCGGGTGCAGTCTCGAGCGGCGCAGCGAGTGCGGGTCGGGCGCGGGCGTGCGCACAAGGCAGGGACAAGGACAGCTGGGGCGGCGGGGGTAGGTAGGCAAGTTGAGGCACGCGGCTGGTCGGGATCGGACGCAGGCGTTGCCGCACGTCGACTGGTGGCGGTGGCTTGGCCGGGGACGGCCAGAGTCGACGGCGGGGATGGGCAACGAGGTGGCCGAAGCTCGGACACGGACGGTCATGGCCATGACGCGGTGAGCGTGGGCGGGGGACGGCGAGCAGGAACAGGGGAAGGAGAGGAGGGGCGCGGCTCACGGCGGGGAGTAGGGACGGGGCAGTGGGGGTCGGGGTGGTCGACGGGGACGACGCGGCGGAGCGGGAGGCAGGCCGGCAGGGTAGACAACGAGGTGAAGGCGGCGGCGTCGCAGCGAGGCGGCACCGGGCGGCGTCAGCGACTTCCTCCTCTCGATCCTGATCCAATCGGGAGAGAGAAGGGGGGGAGATATTTCGGTGGGGGGGTGTGTGGGGGTGTCGGTGGGTGAGTGGGGGAGTAGGGGAGGTTATGGGGTGCGGGGTGGGCCGGCCAGGTGGGTTGGCCAGGTGGCCCAGTGGCCAGCTGGGCCGAGGCCCAGCGGGGGGGGGGGTCTTTTCCTTTCTTTTCTTTTTTTGTTTCCTTTTCTTCTTTTTATATTTATATTTCTGTTTTGTTTTATTTTAGATACACATTGTTTTTAGCTTAGAAAAAAAAAGATAACAACTCCTAAATTGATGTTTGAGAACCACCCACTGCCATAAATGTTTTACCCCGAAATAAATTAGTTTAGAATTTTATTAATCGAAAAAGGTATTCACTTAATTGTTTTGCTGCAGTTTTAATCACTTTAGAGTAATTAATTATTTTATAAAAATGTTGTTTCTCCACCAATACTATCGATGATTTAATTGTCACAATAAGAACATTTTAGTTTTGAGAATTGAAAACTTTTATTGTTTTACTTTAATTCAAATTTGAATTTGGATCGGTTCTGAACTAACACGAGATTAGCAACAGTAATCGTGGTGACGTGGCATCATACCTGAGGGTTACTGTAGCTTGATTACCCGGGCGTCACAGTACCATAACCATTTGACTCAACTGGGAGTTAATCTTCGTGATGATAGTGTCATTGACAGAGTCCTACAATCACTGCCACCAAGCTATAAAGGCTTCGTGCTGAACTATAATATGCAAGGGATGAACAAGACGATTCCCGAGCTCTTCTCAATGCTCAAGGCTGCGGATGTAGAAATCAAGAAGGAGCATCAAGTGTTGATGGTTAACAAGACCACTAGTTTCAAGAAAAGGGCAAAGGGAAGAAGGGGAACTTCAAGAAGAATAGCAAGCAAGTTGCTGCTACCGAGAAGAAGCCCAAGTTGGGACCTAAGCCTGAAACTGAGTGCTTCTACTTCAAAGGGACTGGTCACTAGAAGCGGAACTGCCCCAAGTATTTGGCGGATAAGAAGGATGGTAAAGTGAAAGGTATATTTGATATACATGTTATTGATGTGTACGTTACTAATGCTTGTAGTAGCGCCTGGGTATTTGATACTGGTTCTATTGCTCATATTTGCAACTCGAAATAGGGGCTATGGATTAAACGAAGATTGGCTAAGGACGAGGTGACAATGTGTGTCGGAAATGGTTCCAAGGTCGATGTGATCGCCGTCGGCACGCTACCTCTACATCTACCTTCGGGATTAGTTTTAGAGCTGAATAATTGTTATTTGGTGCCAGCATTGAGCATGAACATTATATCTGGATCTTGTTTGATGCGAGAGGGTTATTCATTTAAATCAGAGAATAATGGTTGTTCTATTTATATGAGTAATATCTTTTATGGTCGTGCACCCTTGATGAGTGGTCTATTTTTGTTGAATCTCGATCGTGGTGATACACATATTCATAATATTGATGCCAAAAGATGCAAAGTTAATAATGATAGTGCAACTTATTTATGGCACTGCCGTTTAGTCATATTGGTGTAAAGCGCATGAAGAAACTCCATGCAGATGGGCTTTTGGAATCACTTGATTATGAATCACTTGATGCTTGTGAACCATGCCTCATGGGCAAGATGAATAAGACTCTGTTCTCCAGAACAATAGAGCGAGCCACTGACTTGTTGGAAATAATACATACCGATGTATGCGGTCCGATGAGTGTTGAGGCTCGTGGCGGGTATCGTTATTTTCTGACCTTCACTGATGATTTGAGCAGATATGGGTATATCTACTTAATGAAACACAAGTCTGAAACATTTGAAAAGTTCAAAGAATTTCAGAGTGAAGTGGAAAATCATCGTAACAAGAAAATAAAGTTTTTACGATCTGATCATGGAGGCGAATATTTGAGTTACGAGTTTGGTCTTCATTTAAAACAATGTGGAATAGTTTCGCAACTCACGCCACCTGGAACACCACAGCGTAATGGTGTGTCCGAATGTCGTAACCGTACTTTATTAGATATGGTGCGATCTATGATGTCTCTTACCGATTTACCACTATCATTTTGGGGTTATGCATTAGAGACAGCTGCATTCACGTTAAATAGGGCACCATCTAAATCCGTTGAGACGACACCATATGAACTGTGGTGTGGCAAGAAACCTAAGCTGTCGTTTCTTAAAGTTTGGGGTTGCGATGCTTTGGTGAAAAAGCTTCAGCCTGATAAGCTCAAACCCAAATCGGAGAAATGCGTCTTCATAGGATACCCAAAAGAAACAGTTGGGTACACCTTCTATCACAGATCCGAAGGCAAGATATTTGTTGCTAAGAATGGATCCTTTCTAGAGAAGGAGTTTCTCTCAAAAGAAGTGAGTGGGAGGAAAGTAGAACTTGATGAGGTAATTGTACCTTCTCTTGAATTGGAAAGTAGTTCATCATAGAAAACTGTTCCTGTGATGCCTACACCAATTAGTGAGTAAATGAATGATGATGATCATGAAACTTCAGATCAAGTTACTACCGAACCTCGTAGGTCAACCAAAGTACGATCCGCACCAGAGTGGTATGGTAATCGTGTTCTGGAAGTCATGTTACTAGACCATGACAAACCTACGAACTATGAGGAAGCGATGATGAGCCCAGATTCTGCCAAATGGCTTGAGGCCATGAAATCTGAGATGGGATCCATGTATGAGAACAAAGCATAGACTTTGGTTGACTTGCCCGATGATCGGCAAGCCATAGAGAATAAATGGATCTTCAAGAAGAAGACTAACGCTGATGGTAATGTTACTGTCTACAAAGCTCGACTTGTTGCGAAAGGTTTTCGACAAGTTCAAAGGAGTTGACCATGATGAGACCTTCTCACCCGTAGCGATGCTTAAGTCTGTCCGAATCATGTTAGCAATTGCCGCATTTTATGATTATGAAATCTGGCAAATGGTCATCAAAATTGCTTTCCTTAATGAATTTCTAAAAGAAGAGTTGTATATGATGCAACCAGAAGGTTTTGTCGATCCTAAAGGTGCTAACAAAGTGTGCAAGCTCCAGCGATCCATTTATGGACTAGTGCAAGCATCTCGGAGTTGGAATATACACTTTGATGAGGTGATCAAAGCATATGGTTTTATACAGACTTTTGGACAAGCTTGTATTTACAAGAAAGTGAGCGGGAGCTCTGTAGCATTTCTAATATTATATGTGGATGACACATTGTTGATGTGAAATGATATAGAATTTCTAGATAGCATAAAAGGATACTTGAATAAGAGTTTTTCAATGAAAGACCTCGGTGAAGTTGCTTATATATTGGGCATCAAGATCTATAGAGTTAGATCAAGACGCTTAATAGGACTTTCACAAAGCACATATCTTGACAAGATTTTGAAGAAGTTAAAAATGGATCAGTCAAAGAAAGGGTTCTTGCCTGCGTTGCAAGGTGTGAAGTTCAGTAAGACTCAAAGCCCGACCACGACAGAAGATAGAGAGAGAATGAACGTCAGTCCCTATGCCTCAGCCATAGGTTCTATAAAGTATGCCATGCCGTGTACCAGACCTATTGTGTACCTTGCCATGAGTTTGGCAAGGGGGTACAATAGTGATCCAGGAGTAGATCACTGGACAACGGTCAAAATCATCCTTATAGAGGACCGAGGAAATATTTCTCGGTTACGGAGGTAATAAAGAGTTCATCGTAAAGAGTTACACCGATGCAAGCTTTAAACATCGACCTGGTTGACTCTGAGTCTCGATCTAGATACATATTGGAAGTGGGAGAAATTAGCTAGAGTAGCTCCGTGCAGAGCATTGTAGACATAGTAAATTTGCGAAATACATACGAATCTGAATGTGGTAGACCCGTTGACTAAACTTCTCTCACAAGCAAAACATGATCACACCTTAGTACTCTTTGGGTGTTAATCACATGGCGATGTGAACTAGGTTACTGACTCTAGTAAACCTTTTGGGTGTTGGTCACATGGCGATGTGAACTATGGGTGTTAATCACATGGTGATGTGAACTATTGGTGTTAAATCACATGGCGATGTGAACTAGATTATTGACTCTAGTGCAAGTGGGAGACTGAAGGAAATATGCCCTAGAGGCAATAATAAAGTTGTTATTTAATATTTCCTTATATCATGATAAATGTTTACTATCCGTGCTAGAATTGTATTAACCGGAAACTTGATACATGTGTGGATACATAGACAAAAACACAGTGTCCCTAGTAAGCCTCTACTAGACTAGCTCATTAATCAAAGATGGCTAAGTTTCCTAACCATAGACATGTGTTGTCATTTGATGAACGAGATCAAATCATTAGGAGAATGATGTGATGAACAAGACCCATCCGTTAGCTTAGCTAATGATCGTTAAGTTTTATTGCTATTGCTTTCTTCATGACTTATACATATTCCTTTGACTATGAGATTATGCAACTCCCGAATACCGGAGGAACACCTTGTGTGCTATCAAACATCACAACTTAAATGGGTGATTATAAAGATGCTCTACAGGTGTCTCCGAAGGTGTTTGTTGGGTTGGCATAGATCGATATTTGGATTTGTCACTCTGAGTATCGGAGAGGTATCTCTGGGCCCTCTCGGTAATGCACATCATGATAAGCCTTGCAAGCAATGTAACTAATGAGTTAGTTGCGGGATGATGCATTAGGGAACGAGTAAAGAGACTTGCCGGTAACGAGATTGAACTAGGTATGAAGATACCGACGATCGAATCTCGGGCAAGTAACATACCGATGACAATGGGAATGACGTATGTTGTCATTACAGTTTGACCGGTAAAGATCTTCGTAGAATATGTAGGAACCAATATGAGCATCCAGGTTCCGCTGTTGGTTATTGATCGGAGATGTCTCTCGATCATGTCTACATAGTTCTCGAACCCGTAGGGTCCGCACGCTTAACGTTCGATGACGATTTGTATTATGAGTTATGTGTTTTGGTGACCGAAGATTGTTCGGAGTCCCGGATGAGATCACGGACATGACGAGGAGTCTCGAAATGATCGAGAGGTAAAGATTGATATATTGGGCGATAGTATTCAGACATCGAAATGGTTTCGGAGTGTTTCGGATATTTATCGGAGTACCGAGGGGTTACCGGAACCCCCCCCCCCGGGGAAAGTAATGGGCCTCTATGGGCCATAGTGGAGAGAGAGGGCTGCCCACAAGGGGTGGCGCCCCCCATGGGCAGTCCGAATTGGACAAGGGGATGGGGCGCGACCCCCCTTTCCTTCTCCCTCTCCTTCCCCCTTTTCCCCTTTGAAAGAAGGAAGGGGGGCCGACTAGGACTAGGAGTGCAAGTCGGTTTCCCCCCACTTGGCGCGCCCCCTAGGGTCGGGCTCCTCCCCTCTTCTCCTTTATATACTGGGCAGGGGGTGTGACGCCCTCGATTCAATCATACACTAATCACACACGCAAATGTGTACGATCAAGATCAAGGACTCACGGGAAGATATCACAACACAACTCTAGACACAAAATAAAATAATACAAGCTTTATATTACAAGCCAGGGGCCTCGAGGGCTCGAATACATAAGCTCGAATACACAAGAGTCATCGGAAGCAACAATATCTGAGTACATACATGAGTTAGACAAGTTTTCCTTAAGAAGGCTAGCACAAAAGCAACAACGATCGAAAAGGCAAGGCCTCCTGCCTGGGAGCCTCCTAACTACTCCTGGTCATCGGCGGTCTCCACGTAGTAGTAGGCATCGGCGGTGGCATCTGGCTCCTGGGCTTCGACATCTGGTTGCATCAACCGGAAAGAAGAAGAAAGGGGGAAAAGGGATAGCAAAGCAACCGTGAGTACTCATCCAAAGTACTCGCAAGCAAGGATCTACACTACATATGCAACATTATCAAAGGAAGGCTGTATATGTGGACTGGGCTGCAGAAATGCCAGAATAGAGAGAAGGCCTAGTCCTATCGAAGACTAGCATCTTCAGCATCTTCAAGCATCTTGCAGCATCAGAAGAGAGATAAGAGTAGCATAAAGTAAAGTAGTAGAAGTGTTATCAACCTCGGCCAGGGATCCTTTCTCGACTCCCTGCGAGAAAGCAATCCCAGAGCCATACTATCCATTTCTCACATCCATGTCTCATCTCAAGTATCCAGTTCTAGTTGTATCGATCGGGATACAACTCCAAGTGTCCGTTACCGTAGGACAGGCTATCGATAGATGTTTTCTTCCCTGCAGGGGTGCACCAACTTACCCACCATGCTCGATTAACTCCGGCTGGACACACTTTCATGGGTCATGCCCGGCCTCGGCCAGACAATACGCCGCAACCCGACCTAGGCTTAATAGAGAGGTCAGCACGCCGGACTAATCCTATGCCCCCAGGGGTCATGGGCCATCTCCCCGGGAACTCCTGCACGTTGCGAACACGGCCGGTGAGCAGACCTAGCTACCTCCTTCAACAAGGCAGGTGCTTACGCAGTCCAACCCGGCGCGTGCCCCTCAGTCGCTGACGTCTATTAAGCTTCGGCTGATGTATACGACGCAGAACGCCCATACTATGCCCACGTGATGGTTAGTGCTATCAGGCCAGAGGCCCCTCGGATCAAATATCCAAATCGTAGTGGATTAGGAACGCGCGGTAACAAGCAGAGACTCACGAAAGATGTGACCCCGTTGCCCCGTCTCGAGGACTTGCGGCAAGGGCTAGGAATGCCCGGCCACGCCTCGTAATTATCTCGCGGGCACCCTCCAGGTCAACCCGTCTCCACATCACTCGCAAATATGCTCGCGCGGGTACCCCTCAGGGCCGACCCATCTTTAGTAATAGGGTTCAGTGTAAAGTCATAGTAACCATAGTAACCGTGTGTCTAACACCAAGTGGAAAACCTGAGGAATCACCCTTGACGGATTCCACTCGATGTAATCATCAAGGTGAACGTAAGAGGAACCACCCCCGAGGTTCACCATTGAGGGGTTGCACGACATAGTCGTATCGGAAGTGGTTAAGGTGGAATCACCCTCGATGACCACGACCGAAAAGTGATGTAGAGGTCTCACCCTCGACACTCGATAGTAACCCAATAGTGTCGAGCAACTAAGGGGAAAGTGATGTGCGATGCCGAGGCCTGGTCTTCGATCCCGTTGATAGGGTCTTCAATGATGAAGCAGGGGCAACAAGGACAAGGTGGGGGTCACTGATGGATCACTAACCAACCTATACTAAGCAGTTTAGGATAAGCAGGTAGGTAACAAAGAGCAGGTTACAAAAGCAGGCTATGCATCAGAATAGGAGCAATCAATTACAGTAGCAAAATCTAATGCAAGCATGAGAGAATGGAATGGGCGATATCGGGATGACCAAACGGGGGGGGGGGGGCTTGCCTGGTTGCTCGGGCAAGGAGGGGTCGTCGTCGACGTAGTCGATCACAGCGGCATCGGCAGCCGTCACGGGGTCTACCGAAGAGAAGAGGGGGGAAGAAACAGTAAATACATAGCAAGCAAGTGTATAACAGGACAACAGGCATAGCTAGACGTGTTCTAACGCGGTCCTAGACGTTGTAGGTGAAGGGGGAATTCAACCGGGAAGGTGTTCCCGGTTCCGGACCCGTGTCAGACAGATGACCGGAGGGGGAATGTTCCATGTTCTGATAGTTAGACGCATCGGACAGGTAAACGGACCGCGTATCCGGATTTGTCTCGTCTTTCTGAGCAACTTTCATGTAGAAAACTTTTTCATCCGAGTTACGGATTATTTATTATGATTTTCAAAGTTTTAAACACTATTCTGAAATTATTATTAAATCAAAAATGGGGTTATTGCATCAGCATGATGTCATAATGACGTCAGCAGTCAATAGAGTTGACCAAAGTCAACCCTGACGTGTGGGGCCGTTCTATCATAGTCTAACAACTAATTAACAATTTTAGTTAACTAATCAAGTTAATTAGGTACTAAACAGAGTTAATTAAGTTAATTAATTACCTAATTACTTATTTTTTATTTTTAAAATACATTTTCTTTTTAAATGTTTTGGGGACGGGCCCCACTGTCATAGGCCCAGGGGGCAACCGGGCGAAATGGGTGCGGCCGACGGTTAATGGGCGGGCGCCCGAGGAGGCTGTAGCCTACCGCAGTAGGGCGCCGGGGACCACGGCGGGGCTCACCGACCGGCCGTTTCTGGCGACGGAAGCGGTGCTGCGGGGCGCATTGGGTAGCGGACAGGGAGGCGGCCACGCGGCGAGTATTAGCAGCGGCAACAGTGCTGCGGGGCGGCAGCGACGTTGGCGAGCACGGGAAAAGGGCGGCCGCAGGACGCAGCGGCGACACGGCCATGCGCGGGCGCACGCGCGCGAGGGGCGGGAAGGAGGAGGACCGGGGTCCTCACCGTCCGTTGGCGGGAAGGGTGCGTCGAGGCGCGATGGCGACCGTTGAGGGGGAGGACGGGGACGGTCCGACGAGGGAGAGGCGGTAGAGCGGCGCCGGCGTGGTGACGGAGCACGGCGGCGACGGGAGGCGCGAGATCGAGCTCCTCCCCGATCGAGAACCAGTCGTGGGAGGGGGTTCGGGGAGGAGGACGAGGAGGCGAGGCGCCGTCGGCGGGGCAGCGCCGGGGATGGGCGCCGGCGTGGAGGCGCGGTGCGGCGCGGTCAACGGGGTTGCTGCGGCGGCGGACGGCCCGATCCAGATCGGGTCGCGGGGTGGGGGAGAGGAGCGAGGGGATCAGGAGGAGTGGGGGAAGTGGGGATCGGGAGAGGTTAGGGTTCGGGGAGTGGGTGGGGTGGATAAGGAGGCCCGGCTGGGCCTGGTGGGCCGGCCGGTGCGGCGGCCAGCTGGGCCATTCGGCCCAGCGTGGGGGGGGGGGGGGTTTGTTTCTTTTATTTTACATTTAAATTTGTAACTTTTCTGTTTATCATTTTTAGCCTCAGTTTTGCATTTTCTTTTAGTACCAAATGAGTTTTGTTTTGAACAAAACTTGGCACATAAATCTAACACAATACCTTGAGATGGAATAAAAAGTTTGGGGTCAAGTGGAGTTGTCTAATCATTTTTAGAAATTTCAAAAGGCCAATTTTAAATGTTGCTGGACCACTAAATAATTTCCAGGAGCACTTTCGGAATCCAGAAGAGGTTGGTTCCAACATGACAAATACCTAGGGATCATTTGCCACACTTTGAACATTTTAGTTTTCAGGTTTGGCAAATAAGAATTTTTGACTTTAGATTGGATTTGAATTTGAATTGAGATTTGGATCAAGTGAAGATTAGCAACAGTAACATGATGACATGGCAACATTAACAGGGGATTACTGTAGCATGACACTGGGGGTGTTACAAATCTCCTCCACTACAAGAAATCTCGTCCCGAGATTTTAGCGGTGGAGTAAGGGTAACTTCGGGAGAACGGACCCTTATAGGGTTAATTATCTGGTTAACAATTCAGGGAATGAGGCAGAAGTATCTCTCGAGTTGAAACTTAATAAAACATCGAGAGCAAACTATGAAGGTACAATAGGAAGTTTCAAGCGAATGGACAAGCGATCGATACCTGAACAGAGTGTGAGAAGGGGTTCAGAGCATCGGGAATAGATCATCTCTCAAAAGGTGGCTCGTGACATGATACGAAGCCAAATGCAGGAATATTTCAGAATCAAAGATATACAGGAGAGTCAGGTTCCGATCCTGTGGAACTGTGGGTTATGGGCCCACCATGTGGGTTAAAAGTAGAAAGGGGGCCGATATCAAGGCATGTCAGATGATAGACTGTCAATTATGTTGTCAACAACGTTGGTACCAAGGACGAGGGACGGAGAGAACTATTTTCCTGCTCGTTGAACGAGGCGGACCAATAGGCAAAGTTCTCGTCCATCGGTGGTTACCGGAACGTCAACAGTAATAATAACAAGGTCTTAATGACAAATGGTACACCAAGGTGTTTTCATAGGCAGGGAACTATTACTGCTTAGATCTCACAAACCACAAGAAAGGTTAAACAAAATAATGGAAAAGAAAAGGTAATCATTAGATTAATCAGAACATTGGAAGAAAAATGTGTTTAAGCACAAGTATCAGGAGTATATTATTCCCAAGGGCAAGCAGAGGATGACATCCATGACAAGGTAGTAGATTACCTTTTAGGTAAAGGGGGGAGGAAATTCATGACGTTACCCATACAACGGTGTTTGGATAATTGATCAAGAACAGTTAGCATTGCGCTCCCAATGTTCTTGTTGATATCGGAGTACCACACACATGCTTCGGGATAGTGTTGACATGGTCATCAGGGAAAGGTCAGACTTCAGATACACAAAGGATCCATCGGAAACAACTTAGAAAATAAGTCATACAACTTCAGCAAGGAAAAGATGAGGGTGTGGCCGACGGGCTCAGCAACAATCCATCAGCATATCAAAAAGGATGTATTTCCAAAATTATGTGAATAAGTTTGTGTTGGGGAAGGCAAGAATGTTGTCGATGATAACACAAATCATCGAGGGGCAAGGATTGTATTTCTCATCATGAATTCGATTGATATCCTGGAAGAGCTCAGAATGTTGATGATGATCACGACACATTTGTCGAGAGATTTCCTGAAGATGTAATCAATCGGCGACGACATCAAGTCAAAGGAATGATAAAGCTAAAGGTTATTGGAACCACGGGTACGACACAAACTCGAAATCAAGCTTGTTGTTCAAGGCGAAACGATATGACGAGGAAGATCGATGTAAGCTTAGCTCATCGTGAAAATTGTGCTCCGGGAAGAAGGACCAGGTAGCACAGTTAAAATTTAGCACGATAATGATATAGCCGATCGGGCTAGGAATGACTTGAAGGATTATTAAACTCATAAGCAACGAAAATTACTTAGAGTTATTGAATCGAAGTTTGGAATCGATTCACTTATCGGTGTTCTCGAGTGACTAACAACTCAAAACCTCGGGAAATCTGAAATCGATGAGAAGCAATACCAGATGAAGACTCGTAGGAAGCAACACGGTTCTTTGTTATTGTCGAGATACCGGAGGGTAATACTCGATGGAAGATCAAAATAGAGGTTACGAAGATGCATTTATCTACAGAAGACAAGTGCTTTAACTTGTCCGAGAAATGGAATCAAAGGGGAACAATCATGGTCCGAACCACGGTTGCAAAGGATCAAATCCTAGATATAAGATGATCTTACACCAAGGGGATAATTAATTTTAAGAGAAGCTTCCATGATAAGATCTACATCGGGTCCATGGGCATGAACACAAAGTTCAAGGTCGACTCCCACTTTTTTCAATGCATATCATTCCATTTACTTCTCGCTTTCGATGAAGTTGCAGTGTTGAAATGTTATCTGGGAAAACACCAGAAGAGTAAGACTCGTTAAAAACTCTCGGGTTCAAACGGATTAGGGGGCATAGGTTCAACCCATGGGGGCATTTTTTCGAATCTATACAACCATCAACCAAGAAAAATATACGAGTTCGAAAGCAGAGTATCGAAGTCAAAGCAGATGATACAATTTACCGAAGCTATTATGTATCAGGGAAAAACTCACAAGATTTTGGATGTGAAGGACACTGTCGGATAAAATCCAACAAAGGACCTTGTGGTCCACAAGGGATCTGATCTAAGTATCGGTACTCACCCAGAAGAAGAAAGAATGAAAAGAGATCAGATTATAGAAACAACTGACTAATTCAAAGCTAAATGTAATGGAATTACAAATTCCAAATCGGGGGATCAGAAGCAGAGGCTCTGATCAAAGACAAGTAAGTTGAATAGACATAGATCGATAATCAATCGAGGTTTGATTTGTCGATCAACAGCTCATGTCTGGGGTGACGTCTGAGCCGGAAAGAAATTTTCCAAGGATTAATTGATGATTGCGAGTATTCGCACACATGCTGAATCCATAGGAACAAAATGACAATCACAAAGAATTTTAAAGAATATTGCTAGACATATGGAATTAATCCTAATGCAAGAAGGCAAGGAGAATCAAGAGCAATAGATTGCATAGGATTTTGAAAGATCAGATAGCATTTTCAGGTATTTTGGAAAGCATATGAACAACTGGGGACGAACGAACCCCAATTAAGTGAATTATCCACAGTGCAAAAAGAAGCTGCAAAGCAGAAGGCACAAAGGATTCTCGGAACAACAGAGAGTACTAGGGGTAACTTCTAACAACAAGAGCAACTGGGGATGAAGGTACAAACGGCAACAATGTTATCCATGGGGACTTATCGGTGTTCTGGAACTACAAAGCAGTGGGCACAGGGTCTCAGGAAACATCGAGGAGTATCCGCCGAACCTTCTGGCAAAGCAAGCGATCATCGGTAATGTCGGGGCTCTCCGGGAGGAAGTGGGTACATGAACCTAATGTCAGAGTTAGTAAAATGTTTAACCCGAATAGACGAGAGATTAGAGTCCCAGAGTATAGACAAGGAATAAAAGATCCTAATACACCCAATTGGCGACGTGGGCCCGTAAGCCACACAGCCATGTTAGTAAAACAGTTTTGGACGACTAGACTCAACTTCGGCCAAGGAGTTGGAAAGGGGGCTACCTACAGGCAGTCGGCTCTGATACCAACTTGTGACACCCTCGATTCAATCATACACTAATCATACATGCAAATGTGTACGATCAAGATCACGGACTCACGGGAGGATATCACAACACAACTCTAGACACAAAATAAAATAATACAAGCTTTATATTACAAGCCAGGGGCCTCGAGGGCTCGAATACATAAGCTCGAATACACAAGAGTCAGCGGAAGCAACAATATCTGAGTACAGACATGAGTTAGACAAGTTTGCCTTAAGAAGGCTAGCACAAAAGCAACAACGATCGAAAAGGCAAGGCCTTCTGCCTGGGATCCTCCTAACTACTCCTGGTCGTTGGCGGTCTCCACGTAGTAGTAGGCATCGGCGGTGGCATCTGGCTCCTGGGCTTCGACATCTGGTTGCATCAACCGGAAAGAAGAACAAAGGGGGGAAAGGGGTAGCAAAGCAACCGTGAGTACTCATCCAAAGTACTCGCAAACAAGGATCTACACTACATATGCAACATTATCAAAGGAAGGTTGTATATGTGGACTCGGCTGCAGAAATGCTAGAATAGAGAGAAGGCCTAGTCCTATCGAAGACTAGCATCTTCAGCATCTTCAAGCATCTTGCAGCATCAGAAGAGAGATAAGAGTAGCATAAAGTAAAGTAGTAGAAGTGTTATCAACCTCGGCCAGAGATCCTTTCTCGACTCCCTGCGAGAAAGCAATCCCAGAGCCATACTATCCATTTCTCATATCCATGTCTCATCTCAAGTATCCAGTTCTAGTTGTATCGATTGGGACACAACTCCAAGTGTCCGTTACCTTAGCACAGGCTATCGATAGATGTTTTCTTCCCTGCAGGGGTCCACCAACTTACCCACCACACTCGATTAACTCCGGCCGGACACACTTTCCTGGGTCATGCCCGGCCTCGGCCAAACAATACGCCGCAACCCGACCTAGGCTTAATAGAGAGGTCAGCACGCCGGACTAAACCTATGCCCCCAGGGGTCATGGGCCATCTCCCCGGGAACTCCTGCACATTGCGAACGCGGCCGGTGAGCAGACCTAGCTACCTCCTTCAACAAGGCAGGTGCTTACGCAGTCCAACCCGGCGCGCGCCGCTGAGTCGCTGACGTCTATTAAGCTTCGGCTGATGTATACAACGCAGAACACCCATACTATGCCCACGTGATGGTTAGTGCTATCAGGCCAGAGGCCCCTCGGATCAAATATCCAAATCGTAGTGGATTAGGAACACGCGGTAACAAGCAGAGACTCACGAAAGATGTGACCCCGTTGCCCCGTCTCGAGGACTTGCGGCAAGGGCTAGGAATGCCCGGCCACGCCTCGTAATTATCTCGCGGGCACCCTCCAGGTCAACCCGTCTCCACATCACTCGCAAATATGCTCGTGCGGGTACCCCTCAGGGCCGACCCGTCTTTAGTAACAGGGTTCAGTGTAAAGTCAGAGTAACCATAGTAACCGTGTGTCTAACACCAAGTGGAAAACCTGAGGAATCACCCTTGACGGATTCCACTCGATGTAATCATCAAGGTGAACGTAAGAGGAACCACCCCCGAGGTTCACACTTGAGGGGTTGCACGACAGAGTCGTATCGGAAGTGGTTAAGGCGGAATCACCCTCGATGACCACGACCGAATAGCTACACTGCAGGGTTAACATCAGAAGTGATGGAGAGGTCTCACCCTCGGCACTCGATAGTAACCCAATAGTGTCGAGCAACTAAGGGGAAAGTGATGTGCGATGCCGGGGCCTGGTCTTCGATCCCGTTGATCGGGTCTTCAATGATGAAGCAGGGCAACAAGGACAAGGTGAGGGTCACTGATGGATCACTAACCAACCTATACTAAGCAGTTTAGGAGAAGCAGGTAGGTAACAAAGAGCAGGTTACAAAAGCAGGCTATGCATCAGAATAGGAGCAATCAATTACAGTAGCAAAATCTAATGCAAGCATGAGAGAATGGAATGGGCGATATCGGGATGACCAAACGGGGGGGGCTTGCCTGGTTGCTCGGGCAAGGAGGGGTCGTCGTCGACGTAGTCGATCACAGCGGCATCGGCAGCCGTCACGGGGTCTACCGAAGAGAAGAGGGGGGAAGAAATAGTAAATACATAGCAAGCAAGTGTATAACAGGACAACAGGCATAGCTAGACGTGTTCTAACGCGGTCCTAGACGTTGTAGGTGAAGGGGGAATTCAACCGGGAAGGTGTTCCCGGTTCCGGACCCGTGTCAAACAGATGACCGGAGGGGGAATGTTCCATGTTCTGATAGTTAGACGCATCGGACAGGTAAACGGACCGCCTATCCGGATTTGTCTCGTCTTTCTGAGCAACTTTCATGTAGAAAACTTTTTCATCCGAGTTACGGATTATTTATTATGATTTTCAAAGTTTTAAACACTATTCTGAAATTATTATTAAATCTAAAATGGGGTTATTGCATCAGCATGACGTCATCATGACGCCAGCAGTCAATAGAGTTGACCAAAGTCAACCCTGACGTGTGGGGCCGTTCTGTCATAGTCTAATAACTAATTTTTTTTGACAGAAAGACTGTAAGGGAACCCCCTACAGTATAATTGGTGCAACAAATCCAAATTGCAAGTACCATGCCTTGAACTTGGGTGGGTGGGAAGGCATCAGCCCCTTCCCACCACTAGGCTATGCCTTAGTCTAATAACTAATTAACAGTTTTAGTTAACTAATCAAGTTAATTATGTACTAAGCAGAGTTAATTAAGTTAATTAATTACCTAATTAATTAATTACTTATTTTTATTTTATTTTTAAAATACATTTTCTTTTTAAATGTTTTGGGGGCGGGCCCCACTGTCATGCGCCTGGGGGCAACTGGGCGAAATGGGTGCGGCCAAGGGTTAATGGGCGGGCGCCCGAGGAGGCCGTAGCCTAGTGCAGCAGGGTGCCGGCGACCACGGCGGGGCTCACCGACCGGCCGTTTCCGGCGACGGAAGCTGGCGCGGCGGGCCCGTTGGGTAGCAGACAGGGAGGCGGCCACGCGGCGAGTATTAGCAGCGGCAGCAGTGCTGCGGGGCGGCAGCGACGTTGGCGAGCACGGGAAAAGGGCGGCCGCAGGACGCAGCGGCGGCACGGCCATGCGCGGGCGCACGCGCGCGAGTGGCGGGAAGGAGGAGGGTCGGGGTCCTCACCGTCTGTTGGAGGAAGGGGGCGTCGAGGCGCGATGGCGACCGTTGAGGGGGTGGACGGGGACGGTCCGACGAGGGAGAGGCGGTAGAGCGGCGCCGGCGTGGTGACGGAGCACGGCGGCGACGGGAGGCGCGGGATCGAGCTCCTCCCCGATCGAGAACCAGTCGTGGGAGGGGATTCGGGGAGGAGGACAAGGAGGCGAGGCGCCGTCGGCGGGGCAGCGCCGGGGATGGGACCCGGCGTGGAGGCGCGGGGCGGCGCGGTCAACGGGGTTGCTGCGGCGGCGGACGGCCCGATCTAGATCGGGTCGCGGGTTGGGGGAGAGGAGCGAGGGGATCAGGAGGAGTGGGGGAAGTGGGGATCGGGGGAGGCTAGGGTTCGGGGAGTGGGGTGGGGTGGATAAGGAGGCCCGGCTGTGCCTGGTGGGCCGGCCGGTGCGACGGCCAGCTGGGCCATTCGGCCCAGCGTGGGGGGGGGGGGTGTTTCATTTGTTTTACATTTAAATTTGTAACTTTTCTGTTTATCATTTTTAGCCTCAGTTTTGCATTTTCTTTTAGTACCAAATGAGTTTTGTTTTGAACAAAACTTGGCACATAAATCTAACACAATACCTTGAGATGGAATAAAAAGTTTGGGGTCAAGAGGAGTTGTCTAATCATATTTAGAAATTTCAAAAGGCCAATTTTAAATGTCGCTGGACTACTAAATAATTTCCAGGAGCACTTCCGGAATCCAGAAGAGGTTGGTTCCAACATGACAAATACCTAGGGATCATTTGCCACACTTTGAACATTTTAGTTTTCAGGTTTGGCAAATATGAATTTTTGACTTTAGATTGGATTTGAATTTGAATTGTGATTTGGATCAAGTGAAGATTAGCAACAGTAACATGATGACATGGCAACATTAACAGGGGATTACTGTAGGATGACACTGGGGGTGTTACAGGGGGCACCACAAAGCGCAACAGTTGTTTCTTAGCCGTGTGCGGTGCCCCCCTCCGCGGTTTACTCCTCCGGTCATATTGTCGTAGTGCTTAGGCGAAGCCCTGCGCGGATCACATCACCATCCCCGTCACCACGCTGTTGTGCTGACGAAACTCTCCCTCGACACTTTGCTGGATCAAGAGTTCGAGGGACATTATCGAGCTGAACGTGTGCAGAACTCGGAGGTGTCGTATGTTTGGTGCTTGATCGGTTGGATCGCGAAGACGTTCGACTACATCAACCGCATTAAGCTAATGCTTCCGCTTTAGGTCTACGTGAGTACGTGGACATACTCTTCCCCTCTCGTTGCTATGCATCTCCTAGATAGATCTTGCATGATCGTAAGAAATTTTTGAAATTACACGCTACGTTCCCCAACACCTAAAAGTAGTGATTTGCTTTATTATACTAACGGATCTTGCAAGCGTCTTTTGTTAAGTTTTGTGTGGATGAAGTGTTCAAAGATCGAGGAGTTATCGATATAAGAAGAATAAGGAGAGGAAAGAGTTCAAGCTTGGGGACACAAGGCACCCCAAGTAAATATTTCAGGGATACTCAAGCTTCTAAGCTTGGGGATGCCCCGGAAGGCATCCCATCTTTATTCTTCAACAATTATCAGTATAACTCGGTTTTTGTTTTGTTCACATGATATGCGTCTTTTGTTTTTATTTTTTCTCTTTATGCACAATTCTAGTATGAGTAGGCCTTCATTGATTTATAAAATGCTTCATGCACTTCACATAAATCTTTTGAGTATGGCTTTATAGAATGCTCCTTGTGCTTCACATAAATCTTTTGAGTATGGCTTTATAAAATGCTTCGTGTGCTTCACTTATATATTTTGAGCTTCGATATTGGTCAATCTATTAGTTGTAGAATGATCTATGAACTTCACTTACATCTTTTAGAGTATGAATAAAATTATCATCAAATTTGTGCTTGGAAGAGTATCATTAAAATATCATGCCTAGCTAAAAAGGCATTAAAGAAAAGCGCTTGTTGGGAGACAACCCAATATTTACCCCTACTATTTTTGCGTGTTCTCATGATTACGCTACTGTAGTAATCATTTTTTATAGTTTTTGTTTCAATAAAGTGCCAAGTAAGACCTTTGGGATGATATATGGTGATAGTTGATTTGATCTTGCTGAGAAACATAAACTTTTTTGCTCATTGCCAGAATTTTAAAAACTCACTAAAGCGTAATTTTGGTCTGAATTTTTTACACAAGATTTATATATGAATTTCCCACGTTATCCTAATTTTTTCAAAAAAATTGGAGCTACAGAAGTTTGGCTAGTATTCAGATCATTACAGGTTGTTCTGTTTTTGACAAATTCTGCCCTTAATGCATTTGCTTGTTTTATAGTTTCTATGGCTTATATTGCTTAATATAAATTGTGGAAATTATAGAGTACAGTAAGAATTATGTGGAAAGAATTTTGAATCTTGTCTTTGATAGTACCCAAGTGAATGATTTGTTTTATTATACTAACCCACCTCACGAAGTTCCGTTAAGTTTTGTGTGATTGAAGTTTTCAAGTTTTGGGTGAGATGTCGATATGAGAAGAATGAAGATTAGAACCTAAGCTTGGGGATACCCAAGTCACCCCAAGGTAATATCCAAGGAAGATCCAAGCAACTAAGCCTAGGGATGCCCCGGAAAGGCATCCCCTCTTTCATCTTCAAAACTATCGGTATAGTTTTACTCGGAGCTATATTTTTATTTGTCACATGATATGTGTTTTTCTTGGAGCGTATTTTCATTTTAATAGCTGTTTAAATAAAATCATTGGATCTGAAATCTTGAATGAGAGAGAGTCCTCACATGGCTATTCAAATATTTGACTACTCATTAATCTTCACTTATATCTTTTTGGAGTAGTTTTGTCATTTACTCTCGTGCTTCACTTATATTCTATGAGTAAATGGTTGAATGAATTGAATATCATAAATCTGAAATTATATATGTTTTATATGCTTATCCTTGGGGAGTAATGACTTCACATATAAGAAATATAGGTGGTAAAATTTATTGAATGTTAGTAAACACCGCATTGGTCACTTGAACAATTCTTGAAATAATATTGAAGGAAGAGAGATTTTCACATATAAATATACCATCTTGGACATCTTCTATGATTGTGAGCCCCATTAAATATTTCTAAACTTCAGCAAATTAGTTGAAGTTGGACAAGGAAGACAATGTAATGAGTTATGTTTGGGTATATTTGTATAGAAGTTATATTGTTATGGATCCTCCAACATGCGGGTGCTTGCTAGCCAAAATTTGTACGATGTAGAGATACTACTTGTGCATCCAAAAATCCTTAAACCACGTTTCTTGCCCATGAGTGTCCACGATATCTACCTATGGATTGAATAAGATCCTTCAAGTAAGTTGTCATCGGTGCAAAAAGCAATTAAAAATGCTCTTAAATATGTATGATCTTTTATTGTAAGGGAAAATAAGTGTTACACGAACTTGTGATGGTAAAGAAATAAAAGCGACAGACTGCATAACAAAGGTTGCTATCACAAAGGAATACAACGTGGCGTTCCTTTGCATTAAGGGTTTGCACATCCAAAATTAAAAAGCGCATTACAACCTCTGCTTCCCTTTGCGAAGGGCCTATCTTTTACTCTCATGTATTTACTTTTATTCAAGAGTCAACATTATTCCTTCTTATTTCAACCTCAATTATTCTTTAGTTGGCAAGCATCATGTGGCGGGGAAGATCCAAGCATATATGGCCATTCAAATATATTTGATCATGAATTATTATTGTTGACAATTATCTATATGGTAAATAAGCTGGGAGGCGAAACATTAAGCCCCTATCTTTCTCTGTGTTCGATGGATGCTATTTGTTCTAATAATATGCTTTGAGTGGTAGCAATCATGGAAGACTATATGATAGTTGAGTATGTGGAATTTGCTAAAATCAAAGCTCTTACATAGACCCTTTCTGAAATAAGATGAATTGCAATTGTTTGATGACTGAGAACGTAGTTTGTTAGTTTTCAAGAAAGTTTATGGTCTATACTTTAACATGTGAAGAGTTTGCTACTTGATCATGAGAAGTTATGAGATGAGCTACTGTTTATGATATATAATGATGCTAGAAAAAGTGATTAAAATTATCATTGATCAAACTTGTGCACTATGCTAGCATTCACACTTCATAAATTACTTCTTTTATCATTTACCTACTCGAGGACGAGCGGGAATTAAGCTTGGGGATGCTAATACGTCTCCAACGTATCTATAATTTATGAAGTATTCATGCCATGTTTACAACAATTTCATATGGTTTTGGTATGATTTTATTAGAACTAACCCGGACTGATGCTATTTTCAGCAGAACTACCGTGGTGCCGTTTTTTGTGCAGAAATAAAAGTTCTTGGGATGGGCTGAAAATTTACGGTGATTTTTGACCAAAAGAGTCCCTCGAAGCACCAGAGCTGGGCCAGGAAGTGGACGAGGTGGCCACAGGCTGCCAGGGTGCGCCCCTACGGCTTGCGGGCTCTTCGGGCACCCCCTTGACATGAGACCGACGCCAAAAATTCTTATAAATACCCAAAGCTCCGAAAAGAACCCTAGATCAGAAGTTTCGCCGCTGCAAGCCTCTGTAGCCATGAAAAATCAATCTAGGCCCTCTCCAGCACCCTGCTGGAGGGTGATGGCCCACAAGTATAGGGGATCAATTGTAGCTCTTTTCGATAAGTAAGACTGTCGAACCCAACGAGGAGCAGAAGGAAATGACAAGTAGTTTTCAGTAAGGTAATGTCTGCAATTGCTGAAATTGTAAGTAACGGAGTAGTTTGATAGTAAGGTAATTTGTAATGAGCAAGTAACGATAGTAGTAACAAAAGTGCAGCAAGGTAGCCCAATCCTTTTGAGGCAAAGGACAGGCCAAAACGGTCTCTTATGATAAGCAAAGCGTTCTTGAGGGTACACGGGAATTTCATCTAGTCATTTTCATCATGTTGGTTCGATTTGTGTTCGCTACTTTGATAATTTGATATGTGGGTGGACCGGTGCTTAGGTGATGTTCTTACTTGAACAAACCTCCTACTTATGATTAACCCTCCCGCAAGCATCCGCAACTATGAGAAAAGTATTAAGAATAAATTCTAACCATAGCATTAAACTTTGGGATCCAATCAGTCCCTTATGGAATAGCGCATAAACTAGGGTTTAAGTTTCCGTCACTCTCGCAACCCACCATCTAATTGCTACTCCACAATGCATTCCCTTAGGCCCAAATATGGTGAAGTGTCATGTAGTCGACGTTCACATGACACCACTAAGGGAATCACAACATACATACTATCAAAATATCGAACACATATCAAGTTCACATGATTACTTGCAACATGATTTCTCCCGTGACCTCAAGAACAAAAGTAACTACTCACAAATGATAAACATGCTCATGATCATAGGAGTATTAAATAGCATATTGGATCTAAACATATAATCTTCCACCAAATAAACCATGTAGTAATCAACTACAAGATGTAATCAACACTACTAGTCACCCACAAGCACCAATCTATAGTTCGGTAACAAGATTGAACACAAGAGATGAACTAGGGTTTGAGATGAGATGGCGCTGTTGAAGATGTTGATGGAGATTGCCCTCCCCAAGATGGGAGAGTTGTTGGTGATGATGAGGACGACCCCCGGCGGAATCGGAGGTGGGCCGAGGAGGCCACAACCCCCAGGGTGCGCCAGGGGGCCCTAGCGTGCCCAGGTGGGTTGTGCCCACCTGGTGGCCCCCCTCTAGTGGTTCTAGTAACTCTTATATATTCCATAAAAATTCTCCGTGAAGTTTCAGCACATTTGGAGTTGTGTAGAATAGGGAGCCTGGCGTAGCTTTTTCAGGTCCAAATTTCCAGCTACCGGAATTCTCCCTCTTGGTGTGTACCTTGCAAATTATGACAGAAAAGGCATTAGAATTACTCCAAAAAGCATTATTATGGATAGAAACATTGTAAATAACAGTAAGGAAACATGATGCAAAATGGACGTATCAGAGGGGGCCCATCATCACCGGAGGCCATGGAGGAGGAAGTCGGAGGGGGATGATGTCTACTACGCAACTTTATTCTTGTAGACACGTGTTGGGCCTCCAAGCGCAGAGTTTTGTAGGACAGTAGCAATTTTCACCCAAGTGGATGACCTAAGATTTATCAATCCGTGAGAGGTTTAGGATGAAGATGGTCTCTCTCAAACAACCCTGCAACCAAATACAAGAAATCTCTTGTGTCCCCAACACACCCAATACAATGCCAAATTGTATAGGTGCACTAGTTCGGCGAAGAGATGGTGATAAAAGTGTAATATTGATGGTAGAAATATATTTTTATAATCTGAATAAATAAAAACAGCAAGGTAGCAAATAGTAAACGGGCACAAAAACAGTATTGCAATGCTTGAAAATGAGGCCTAGGGTCCGTACTTTCGCTAGTGCAACCTCTCAACAATGCTAATATAATTGGATCATATAACCATCACTCAAAGTGCGATGAAGAATCACTCCAAAGTTCCTATCTAGCGAAGAACATAAGAATAAATTGTTTGTAGGGTACGAAACCACCTCAAGCTATTCTTTCCGTTCGATCTATTGAAGAGTTCGGACTAAAATAACACCAAAGCAAATTCATATTCATAATACTCAATCCAACACAAAGAACCTCAAAGAGTGCCCCAAGATTTCTACCGGAGAAACAAAGACAAGAACGTGCATCAACCCCTATGCATAGATTACCCCAATGTCACCTCAAGAATCCACGAGTTGAGTGCCAAAACATATATCAAGTGAATCAATACGATACCCCACTAGTGTGCGTCAGTCCTAAATAAACGGTTTTTAACCCCTTTCCGCGACGGCATTTGGAACCGTCGCCAAGTGAGTGTGGGCGATAGGGGGGGTCCTTCGCACACGACCCAGAAACCGTTGGGGATATGCCCTCCTGGCACACACGCTCGGCAAAATGAGGTCGTGTGCGACCGGCGAGCACTCAAATACATAAATACGTACAGTAGTGCTAAAAAATACAATTATACAAGCAAAATCATTTCCGGTCATAAGTACATCCCACACAGTCAGTCACCAGTAAACGTTTCCGTTCGTATATACATCCCACACAGTCACGACAAGGAAAACGTTTGCGCAAGGTTGCGTAGCGCAAACAGTTTTGAAGAGAATGTCGTGTGTGATTATTCATTGATCCAACACGGTTTATTCCTAGAAACTGTGTGCGATTCCTGAGGTCATCGCCCACAGTGTTTTCTCATTAACCGTTCGCAATAGTAAAACCCAATTAGCAAGCTAATTGCCCTATTATTAATAATCCATTTACTAATCTAATTGACATTCATATTAAGCACATAATATATTCCATTTCCATATTAAGGAAGCAGTATTTCATAATTGAAATACATCATAGTACAACATGATATAGCTTCAGCACTCAGCCACCCCATTACACAACTGCACCAGTAGCAAGTTTCACATGCAACATCGAACCTTTCGAAATTAGCATCATAGACGGTACATAGAGAGATGCATCTCATCTGGAAAACTGCTGAAGCGGAAGGCGAATATTGAGCCTTCATTCATGTTGAAGGTCTTTGCAACTTTAGGCCAGTGCCTGTGGATGACTGACCGTCCACCCTCCGACCTCTTCAGGAACACTTCAATATTGAACCGTGGGTATTGTATGAAAACTTTCCTCGCCTCTTGATCACAGAGGTGGTTTGAGAGGTAATCATCAGTGAACCCTGAAAACAAGGATGTGAATAAATATCTTCTCTATATTGGAAATGGGAAAAGGAATAAAAAAGGCAAGGTATAATAGTTAGTACCATCTTGTAAACCTCAGTGCTTCCATTTATTTCCCTATAACACATATAAGGTAGTTAGTCATCAGGTTAAGTAAGGGTTCGCATGATATCAGTAAAATATGTTGATGAAAAATAAGCACATTGCAGATTCATCAAATTAATTCAAGCCACATGGAAAACCCATTTATCCAAACCAAGCATGATTAAGAACTAGGAAATATAGAACTTGTATATGTTTCTCATGTATTAAGTGCAGCCAAATTCGATTTATTCCTCACATGGTATACAATAACAGAATGCAGCCACATCAATTGAACATTGCATTGCAGAATTGAACCAAGCAGTTAACTAAACACCACAACAAATGAACCAAACGTTAACTGAGCACCACATTGCACAATATAACATACTCCTAATAGAAGATCATACAGTTAACCAAACCAAGCATGGTTAACAACTTGGAAATATAGCAATTGTATTTGTTTCTCATGTATTTAGTACAGCCAAATTCGATTTATTCCTCACATGGTATACAATAACAGAATGCAGCCACAGCAATTGAACATCGCATTGCAGAATTGAACCAAGCAGTTAACTAAACACCAATTGAACAATATAACATACTCCTAATGGAAGATCTGACAGTTAACCAAACCAAGCATGCTTAACAACTTGGAAATATTGCACCCTGAAGAATTGAACATCACATTTGCAGAATTGAACCAAGCAGTTAATTGAACACCACATTGCACGACATATAGAACATATACACTATAGAAGAAGATTGCATGGTAAAAGTAGATAGCACAATTCACTAGAATTTGTTAAGGAAAGGCAGTAGCTAGCAAACTGAACATGGGTCCTTATAGTGAGCTAATAAGACAAGCTACTCCTCATTGTCGGAGATATCGATGACGATTGGCTCCATGGACATGGAAGAGGGTGAGGCCTCCACATCGGGGGTGCCCTCGTTGTAGTGGTGAATTGACTGAGCCGCTCCGGGCACCAACCTGCTGGCTCTCGAGATGAGGTAAGCACGTGCACGCTGAGAAAACACCTCGTAGTCTTCGTCGAAGGCACCGATGGTGGCCTCGAGAAAACGCCATGAACTGTCATTTAAAGAAGCCAACCGCGTCGCGGCGTCGGCGCGTGAGGCTTCAACGGTGGCCTCGACAGCGAGGTGATCCTCCAAGATCTGGGGGTCGCCACGAATGGCAGCCATCGCGACCTCATCCGCGCGTGCGGCCGCGATTTGCTTCTCCGCTACCAAATGCTCCTTGAGGTCCTAGCTATACTGCGTGCACCATGGCTTAGGCCGGCGCTTATTTGGTGGAGGGGGGTCGGTGATTTGGGTGGAAGGTGTCGCGCTCGCGCCGACGGTCGGGGCATGTGGGATGTGGAAGGAGGAGGAGGATGGGGGTCGGGTGTGGATTACCTGCCTGGATAGGCGAGGCCGAGCAGCGTGAAGGAGGGTCGCCAGCGAGGAGGCGGCGGCGCTGCAAGCAAGGAGTGAAGGTTTCAACTTGGAAAGGAAGGCTGAAAGAGGGGAAATGTGGCTTTTGGTAAGGGAGGGGGGCGGGGAGGTAGATATTTCTGCGGAAGCCGAAAATTTTGAATCGCTTCAGCCAAAAAACTGGCGCACAAAGTGTCATCAGACATGGTCCCTTATTCAGACACGGTTCGAATATATTTTGTGCTGCATCTCACACGGTTGGTTATAATAAACTGTGTGGGATCTACTTGATTTTTCATCTTGATTTGAATTACATAATGGGGTCACAGCGGCCATGGACGGTGTTTGAATTGCTACACCTTTTATCTGCAGTGATCATAAAAGAATTGGAATTATTCAGGGTTCTTTTGGACATTTTTATGCATTAAGTGAGTTTTCAATGCATTTATGTGCATAATTCAAATTTGAACTACATGCACATGCTCCGGTGCATATAAATTGGTTGAAAAATCAAATCTTTGTCCTTGGGTGCATGCTTAGGTCCCATGCAAGAAATGGGAATGAATGTCAAACACCCTACCACCGTCACTCGGACGCAAACATTGAGCTACCTGGTTTTTAAATTCTGGTAAATCCAAAACTCATCTGAAATTCATGAAACTTGGCATGCTATCATGGAGCGGCATCAACATGGCGTGGTAAAGGTTTTGTCCCATTTGGGGCAGGTTTGGGTATATGCTACTCACAAGCCAAAGCTTCTCACAACAAGCATGATGGTTTCGGTAGGGAACGCCCCAACTTTGGGGGCGAAACGATATCCATCACCTCTTATTGCTTTCAAATTTTTTCATGTGTCAACATAGAACAACAGGAGTGTTGTGTTATTTTTTCTGATTTTCGGCGTTCGTTTGCACATTTTTATGCATTAAGTGAGTTTTCAATGCATTTATGTGCATAATTCAAATTTGAACTACATGCACATGCTCCGGTGCATATAAATTGGTTGAAAAATCAGATCTTTGTCCTTGGGTGCATGCTTAGGTCCCTTGCAAGAAATGGGAATGAACGTCAAACACCCTGCTACCGTCACTCGGTCGCAAACATTAAGATACCTGGTTTTTAAATTCTAGTAAATCCAAAACTCATCTGAAATTCATGAAACTTGGCATGCTATCATGGAGCGGCGTCAACATGATGTGGTAAAGTTTTTGGCCCATTTGGGGCAGGTTTGGGTATATGCTTCTCACAAACCAGAGCTTCTCACAACAAACATGATGGTTTCGGTAGGGAACGCCCCAATTTGGGGGCGAAACGATATCCATTGCCTCTTATTGGTTTCCAATTTTTTCCACGTGTCAAATAGAAAAACAGGATTGTTGTGTTATTTTTTGTGATTTTTTCGGGTTCGTTTGGACATTTTTATGCATTAAGTGAGTTTTCAATGCATTTATGTGCATAATTCAAATTTGACCTACATGCACATGCTCCGGTGCATATAAATTCATTGAAAAATCAAATCTTTGTCCTTGGGTGCATGCTTAGGTCCCATGAAAGAAATGGGAATGAATGTCAAACACCCTGCCACCGTCACTCGGCCGCAAACATTGAGATACCTGGTTTTTAAATTCTAGTAAATCCAAAACTCGTCTGAAATTCATGAAACTTGGCATGCTATCATGGAGCGGCATCAACATGGCGTGGTAAATTTTTTGTCCCATTTGGGGCAGGTTTGGGTATATGCTTCTAACAAACCAGAGCTTCTCACAACAAGCATGATGGTTCCGGTAGGGAACGCCCCAACTTTGGGGGCGAAACGATATCCATCGCCTCTTATTGCTTTCAAATTTTTTTGCGTGTCAACATAGAACAATAGGAGTGTTGTGTTATTTTTTCTGATTTTCGGGGTCCGTTTGGACATTTGTATGCATTAAGTGAGTTTTCATTGCATTTATGTGCATAATTCAAATTTGAACTACATGCACATGCTCCGGTGCATATAAATTGGTTGAAAAATCAAATCTTTTCTCCTTGGGTGCATGCTTAGGTCCCATGCAAGAAATGGGAATGAATTTCAAACACCGTGCCACCATCACTCGACCGCAAACATTGAGATAACTGGTTTTTAAATTCTAGTAAATCCAAAGCTCGGTTGAAATTCATGAAACTTGGCATGCTATCACTACTAGGGAAAACCTTATACACAGAATATTAGCAGCAGCGCGGTTTAAAAACAGACACTACTGCTAATTAGCAGTAGCAAGCTTCAGGAAACCGCGCTACTAATAGCACGGTAGCAGTAGAGGTCTAGGTGAAACAAGCGCTACTACTATAACTGCCACGGCGTTGCCTCCAGGCTAGATATAGTAGTAGCGCCCTTCCAAGGACGCGCTACTGCTAAAGTACTTAGTAGCAACGTTTTTCTTCGAAACAAACTGCTGCTAAGTAGTGCACCTAATTAAGTTTAGTCCCATACTGCTAAGCGAACAAGGTGTTTACCACCTTAAATATGTTACTTCTCAAACTATCTCGAGCACTTGGTCTTCATTGAACTATATGTGTAGGATTTGTGGGTGCAATATGAATCTTCACCAGTGCCTATACAGGTACTGTGAGGATTCATGTTGACTATTTAGATTCTACACAAAAAGATCAATGATGACCAATGTATATTTTTGAAGTTTCTACATGCTTAGACTTAGCAGTAGCGTTTCTTTCAAGGCAAAGCGCTACTGATATTATAAAACAGTAAGGAATAGATGTAGCGCATTTCGCTTGACACGCTATAGCTAACTTAGCTATAGCGCGTTACGGCCAAACGCGCTGCTGCTAGTTTGACTTAACCCCTCGGCCGCGCGGGCTCAAAATTTCGCTAAGTCCTTCCCCTCCACTTCCCCCTCTCCCCCAACTGCTCCATCGCCGCCGCCGCCCTGCCGCTCTCGACCTCACCGCCGCTGCCCTCAACCTCACCACCGCCACCGCCCGCCGCACACCCTCGACGCAGCCCCTGACCCCGACCTCGACACCGCCCCCGACCTCGACGCCACCCTCCGCCGCCCGCCCGAGCCCCGACCTCGACACCGCCTGCCCCTCCCTCGCCGCAGTCACCGTAAGGCTCTGCCTCTCCTCTCCCCTACCCTCCTCTCTCTCTGCTAGGGCAATTCATATATGTGTTGATGCTGTGTTGATGTTCATATGAACCCTAGGTGTTCATATGAACCCTAGATTTGTTTAGGGCAGTAGGCATTTTTTAGCATTTAGGAAAAATGATTAGCAATTTTTTTAGGAAATTAGCTAGGGCAAATTTTTATGAAAATGCCTAAACAGTAATTTCATTCAAAAAACAAAAAACAGAATTGTTTTTCTTTCAAAAACTTGGTTAAACTAATTGTTGCTATGTAAACAAAAAACAAGATTGTTGTTATATGATATATGTCATTGATGTTCATTTGCATATTCCATTATTGAAGTGGTTCGATTGTGCCCAAGTGGCTTTGTTGTTTCCAGGGAATGAAGTCGAGTGGCCTATGTTTTGTCGGAATGTTGATTCATTTCCGTTCCGGCAAATTTCAGGTTCTCGATTTGTCCACTTTTTAGCAAAAGTCATGCCGAAATTTTCCGTGAATTTCGGCATGACTTGTGCTACAAGCTAGGACATATCGAGTGCCCGGGATTTGCCGCACTGGGAAGGAGTCAACATTCCTACAAAGCATAGGCCTTTTTTATGTCATTATTCATTTTATTAGGTATAGGATTAATTGACTAGATTTAATCATAAGAACTAGTTGAATTAATAGAACTAGTTGAACATGTCACATTTGTTGTTATTTTTTTAGTTAAAGCAATTATTCCCGCATCGACGTCGACGATGCCTATCCCGCATCCTCGTCGTAGAGTCGGAGGAGGACACCTGCGTCACCAGATGGGCCATGTCCGGGACTTGGCTCCGCCGGGGTGGTCCTGGGAGGCGCTACCTACCGGGGGGCGCAGGTTGGTGAGGAGTCAGCCCGTCGTTGACCCGAACCTTCTTTGGTGGCAGTCGCGTGGGCCAGTGACGGTCCAGAGGCTCGACGACCCCATGGAGGTGGTGCGTCACCGTGTCAGTGAGGAGGACGCGCACGTCCGTCGCTACTTGTTTGCGTTGGAGCACAGGTTCTCCAATACCTGACAGGTTCTCCAGGGATCTCACTGGAGCTATGATCCTGTGATGGTTCCTTCTCTATGGGTGTCCACCGCCCGTGCCGATACCCGTCGTGCACTAGGGTTTTAGTTGTATTAGTGATGTTATATGTACGATACTATTCGGGATGTATTAGTAATAATATTCGACGATGTACGGACGCATGAGATGATTTACTTTTGCTTATTGAATGCATGCTAATTTGAATACTTATTTATTTTATGATTTGGTTTTGCTTATTGAATGCTCATGTCAATATGAGTCCTATAAGATATTTTGAAATGTATATCTTGTGTTGCTCAAATAGGATATGCGCTTGCCAAAGTGTCCGGTCATGTTTGCAGGTTACACCTCCGAGTGGCCTATGTTTTTCCGGAGTGTTGATTCATTTCCGTTTCGGCAAATTTCAGGCGCTCGATATGTCCTATTTTGGCAAAGGTCATGCCGGATTTTTCCGTGAATTTTGGCATGACTTGTGCCAGAATATGTAGGAAATATCGAGTGCCCCGGATTTGTGTGTTGAGTATCCTGGTAGTTGCCTTCGATCGATTTTCAATTAATGTTTCAACTATGAACATAGGAAATGTCTGACGACGAAAAGGATTTCGGTATTTGCGAATACTGCAAAGACGAGTGCGGCCTGTGCGACAGAATCTTCCTAGATGATGATAGGTGCTTCAGCATCAAGCTGGACGAGAACTTCCAAGTGGAAACAGCAAGTCACAACGACAAGTCTTTTTTCGTAATTAAGCATGACATCTGCTTCATTTGCTTCAACTTATAATTTGATTTTTTTACTATTCTACTAGCGTATCCCCTGCCATGCAAGAGTTTTTGTCTTGGATAAGACAGGTTTCAGTGGTATGGAAACTACGGAGGTAAAGAGAGTTAACTTGAAGACCGAGCATGGTTATACTTTCCACGCAAGATTATACAACGCAGACACCTACACCTATTTTGAATGCAAAAATTGGCAAGCACTATGCAAGGCTTATGCATTTGAGCCTGATATGGTTATCACCTTTGATATTCGTCCCGAAGATGTTATTGAAGGTAATATCGACATCTGGGTCGATGTGCAGACGCCTCCAGTTATACCATCATGTGAGTTTCTCAACCAAATTTATGTCTTCGATATTGTTTATTCAAAAATAGTTGACAACTAATTTCTATTGACAGCTTATTTCCATTCAAGCAAACATGTTCTGCGCTTGGTAGACATGGCCGTCCACAGTCCGGGGGCTGAACTAAACTGCGAGGAGATAGGTCATTATGTTTCATGGCTTGAGGATCTTCATACTGTCAAGTCAAATTATTTTTCTGGACTTAAAAATCTTAGTACTCAAAACGTGCGACCAATAGTGTTCGTACTGAACTACGGTAACATCTATTTAGGAAAGATGGTAAGATTTTTACTATTTGTCCTCAGTGCATCTTTTGCATACATTATTTTTTAAGCTAAACTTCGTTGCTGAGTATGTTACTATACGATGTTCTTCAACAGGGACTCCTGATGAATGTTGTGCCTCATTGGATCGAGACTATAGGTCGCATGAGAATTGTTAGCTTACGGCCAAGATATCCTACAATGCACTTTAGTGCATACAGGATTTCTAATAGCGAGGAATGCTTAATAGTGAAAGACTGGAACAAAATTGTGAATGATTGCAGAGAAGTACTAGGGGGCAGCAATCAGAAGCGCATCCCACGATTAGGAGACAGGTTCATCTGCATGCTCCAACTTGATGAAGCTGGAGTGCTACACATGTTTTATGCTATTTTACCTGAGAGAGAGCAGCAGGAGTGATTAGCTTGCTAGAAATGAGTTATGATGATTAAATAGCTAGTGTTGGTCGTAATGACTATGATGATTATTATTAGCTAGTGTTGGTGGTGATTAGATAGCTACCGCAGCTAGTGTTGGTGGTGATTAGCTAGCTAGAATGAGTTTGAAGATGATGATGTGTGCTACACTATGAGTATGATGATTAAATAGCTACTGTTGGTCGTAATGACTATGATGATGATTAAATAGCTTGTGTTGGTGGATTAGATACAAGTGGAGGCAACATGTGGTGCACATCGAAAGTAGTAGTAGTCCAAACTAGATCAAGTTTGGATTAGTAGTATACTTTTGACATGCACCACATGTTGCCTCCACTTGAATCTAATCCACCTTCATTTGACACACTGTTATGGACATATTGATATAACAACCTCATAATTGGTATTGTACCAAAATTTGTATAATGCTGTATAAATACACTAAAAATTTAAAAAATGAGAAAAAGAATACTAGTAGTGATGGAGAGTAAACACGATACAACTAGCTATATTAGCAGTAGCGCTGGAATGGACAAACGCTGATGCTATATGTCTTAGCAGCAGCGCGTGTTGCACACGCTACTACTAAGGAATAGCTATAGCGCCTTATCAGTAGTGCGTCCTCCCGCGCTACTGATAGGCAAAATACCCGTGCTACTGCTAGGGTTTTCCCTAGTAGTGTATCATGGAGCGGCATCAACATGGCGTGGTAAAGTTTTTGTCCCACTTGGGGCAGGTTTAGGTATATGCTTCTCACAAACCAGAGCTTCTCACAAGAAGCATGATGGTTTCGGTAGGGAACGCCCCAACTTTGGGGGCGAAACGATATCCATCGCCTCTTATTTCTTTCAAATTTTCTCGCGTGTCGACATAGAACAACAGGAGAGTTGTGTTATTTTTTGTAATTTTTCGGGGTTCGTTTGGACATTTTTATGCATTAAGTGAGTTTTCAATGCATTTATGTGCATAATTCAAATTTGAACTACATGCGCATGCTCCGGTGCATATAAATTGGTTGAAAAATCAAATCTTTTGTCCTTGGGTGCATGATTAGGTCCCTTGCAAGAAATGGGAATGAATGTCAAACACCGTGCCATCATCACACGGCCGCAAACATTGAGATACCTGATTTTAAAATTCTAGTAAATCCAAAACTCGTCTGAAATTCACGAAACTTGGCATGCTATCATGGAGCGGCATCAACATGATGTGGTAAAGTTTTTGTCCCGTTTGGGGCAGGTTTGGGTATATGCTTCTCACAAACAAGAGCTTCTCACAACAAGCATGATGGTTTCGGTAGGGAACGCCCCAACTTTGGGGGCGAAATGATATCCATTGCCTCTTATTGCTTTCAATTTTTTCTCGTGTCAACATAGAACAACAGGAGTGTTGTGTTATTTTTTTGATTTTTCGGGGTTCGTTTGGACATTGTTATGCATTAAGTGAGTTTTCAATGCACTTATGTGCATAATTCAAATTTGAACTACATGCACATGCTCCCGTGCATATAAATTGGTTCAAAAATGAAATCTTTGTCCTTGGGTGCATGCTTAGGTCCCATGCAAGAAATGGGAATGAATGTCAAACACCCTGCACCGTCACTCGGCCGCAAACATTGAGATACCTGATTTTTAAATTCTAGTAAATCCAAAACTCGTCTGAAATTCATGAACTTGGCATGCTATCATGGAGCGGCATAAACATGGCGTGGTAAAGTTTTTGTCCCATTTGGGGCAGGTTTGGGTATATGCTTCTCACAAACCACAGCTTCTCACAACAAGCATGTTGGTTTCCGTAGGGAACACCCCAACTTTGGGGGCTAAACGATATCCATCGCCTCTTATTGCTTTCAAAAATTTTCGTGTGTCAACATAGAACAACATGAGTGTTGTGTTATTTTTTCTGATTTTCGGGGTTCGTTTAGACATTTTTATGCATTAAGTCAGTTTTCAATGCATTTATGTGCATAATTGAAATTTAAACTACATGCACATGCTCCGATGCATATAAATTGGTTGAAAAATCAAATCTTTTTTCCTTGGGTGCATGCTTAGGTCCCATGCAAGAAATGGGAATGAATGTCAAACACCGTGCCACCGTCACTCGGCCGCAAACATTGAGATACCTGGTGTTTAAATTCTAGTAATCCAAAACTCGTCTGAAATTCATGAAACTTGGCATGCTATCAAGGAGCGGCAACAACATGGCGTGGTAAAGTTTTTGTCCCACTTGGGGCAGGTTTGGGTATATGCTTCTCACAAACAGAGCTTCTCACAAGAAGCATGATGGTTTTGGTAGGGAACGCCCCAACTTTGGGGGCGAAACAATATCCATCGCCTCTTATTGCTTTCAAATTTTTTCACGTGTCGAAATAGAACACCAGGAGTGTTGTGTTATTTTTTTGTGATTTTTCGAGGCTCCTTTGGACATTTTTATGCATTATGTGAGTTTTCAATGCATTTATGTACATAATTCAAATTTGAACTACATGCGCATGCTCCGGTGCATATAAATTGGTTGAAAAATCAAATCTTTTGTCCTTGGGTGCATGATTAGGTCCCTTGCAAGAAATGGGAATGAATGTCAAACACCGTGCCATCATCCCACGGCCGCAAACATTGAGATACCTGATTTTTAAATTCTAGTAAATCCAAAACTCGTCTGAAATTCATGAAACTTCGCATGCTATCATGGAGCGGCATCAACATGGCGTGGTAAAGTTTTTGTCCCATTTGGGGCAGGTTTGGGTATATGCTTCTCACAAACCAGGGCTTCTCACAACAAGCGTGATGGTTTCGGTAGGGAACGCCCCAACTTTGGGGGCGAAACGATATCCATCGCCTCTTATTGCTTTCAAATTCTTTCATCTGTCAACATAGAACAACAGGAGTGTTGTGTTATTTTTTCTGATTTTCAGGGTTTGTTTGGACATTCTTATGCATTAAGTGAGTTTTCAATGCATTTATGTGCATTATTCAAATTTGAACTACATGCACATGCTCCAGTCATATAAATTGGTTGAAAAATCAAATCTTTTTTCCTTGGGTGCATGCTTAGGTCCCATGCCAGAAATGGGAATGAATGTCAAACACCGTGCCAACGTCACTCGGCCGCGAACATTGAGATACCTGGTTTTTAAATTCTAGTAAATCCAAAACTCGACCAAAATTCATGAAACTTGGGGCGGCATCAACATGGCATGGTAAAGTTTTTGTCCCACTTGGGGCAGGTTTGGGTATATGCTTCTCACAAACCGGAGCTTCTGACAAGAAGCATGATGGTTTCGGTAGGGAACGCCCCAACTTCGGGGGCGAAACGATATCCATCGCCTCTTATTGCTTTTAAATTTTTTCGCGTGTCGACATAGAACAACAGGAGTGTTGTGTTATTTTTTTTGATTTTTCGGGGTTCGTTTGGACATTTTTATGCATTAAGTGAGTTTTCAATGCATTTATGTGCATAATTCAAATTTGAACTACATGCGTATGCTCCGGTGCATATAAATTGGTTGAAAAATCAAATCTTTTGTCCTTGGGTGCCCGATAAGGTCACATGCAAGAAATGGGAATGAATGTCAAACACCGTGCCATCGTCACTCGGCCGCAAACATTGAGATACCTGATTTTTATATTTTAGTAAATCCAAAACTCGTATGAAATTCATGAAACTTGGTATGCTATCATGGAGCGGCATCAACATGGCGTGGTAAAGTTTTTGTCCCATTTGGGGCAGGTTTGGTTATATGCTTCTTACAAACCAGAGCTTCTCACAACAAGCATGATGGTTTCGGTAGGGAACGCCCTAACTTTGGGGCCGAAACGATATCCATCGCCTCTTATTGCTTTCAAATTTTTTCTCGTGTCAACATAGAACAACAGGAGTGTTATGTTATTTTTTCTGATTTTCGGGGTTCGTTTGGACATTGTTATGCATTAAGTGAGTTTTCAATGCATTTATGTGCATAATTCAAATTTGAACTACATGCACATGCTCCGGTGCATATAAATTGGTTCGAAATTCAAATCTTTTGTCCTTGGGTGCATGCTTAGGTCCCATGCAAGAAATGGGAATGAATGTCAAACACCGTGCCACCATCACTCGACCGCAAACATTGAGATACCTGGTTTTTAAATTCTAGTAAATCCAAAACTCGTCCGAAATTCATGAAACTTGGCATGCTATGATGGAGCGGCATCAACATGTCATGGTAAAGGTTTTGTTCCATCTGGGACAGGTTTGGGTATATGCTTCTCGCAAACCAGAGCTTCTCACAACAAGCATGATGGTTTCGGTAGGGAACGCCCCAACTTTGGGGGCGAAAAGATATCCGTCGCCTCTTATTGCTTTCAAATTTTTTTGCTTGTCGACATAGAACAACAGGAGTGTTGTGTTAGTTTTTGTGATTTTTCGGGGTTCGTTTGGACATTTTATGCATTAAGTGAGTTTTCAATGCATTTATGTGCATTTTTCAAATTTGAACTACATGCGCATGCTCTGGTGCATATAAATTGGTTGAAAAATCTTTTGTCCTTGGGTGCATGCTTAGGTCCCATGCAAGAAATGGGAATGAATGTCAAACACCGTGCCACCGTCACTCGGCCGCAAACATTGAGATACCTGGTTTTTAAATTCTAGTAAATCCAAAACTCGTCTGAAATTCATGAAACTTGGCATGCTATCATGGAGCGGCATCAACATGGCGTGGTAAAGTTTTTGTCCCATTTGGGGCAGGTTTGGTTATATGCTTCTCACAAACCAGAGCTTCTCATAACAAGCATGATGGTTTCGGTAGGGAACGCCCTAACTTTGGGGGCGAAACGATATCGATTGCCTCTTATTGCTTTCAAATTTTTTCTCGTGTGAACATAGAACAACAGGAGTGTTGTGTTATTTTTTGTGATTTTTCAGTGTTCTTTGGACATTTTTGTGCATTAAGTGAGTTTTTAATGCATTTATGTGCATAATTCAAATTTGAACTACATGCGCATGCTCCGATGCATATAAATTGGTTGAAAAATAAAATCTTTCTCCTTGGGTGCATGCTTTGGCCCATGCAAGAAATGAGAATGAATGTCAAACACCCTGCCACCGTCACTCGGTCGCAAACATTGAGATACCTGGTTTTTAAATTCTAGTAAATCCAAAACTCGTTTGAAATTCATGAAAGCATGCATGCTATCATGGAGCGGCATCATCATGCCGTGGTAAAGTTTTTGTCCCATTTGGGGCAGGTTTGGGTATATGCTTCTCATGAATCAGAGCTTCTCACAACAAGCATGATGGTTTCAGATAGAACGCCCGTATGCAAAGTGTGAGCAGGATATGTGCATCTCTTGAACACAAATGGTTCTTTTGAATGACCCGTGTGAACCACGTACAAACAATTTGGTGCGATTTGCATCTGTCCTATTGGGTATGTTGCCATTTGTCAAACTAGAAATATTGACATTTGTTGATCTAGTAAAATTCAGTAATTAAGCATAGATGGAGGCGAGGAGGCATGTTCAGCCAGGCGTGCAGCGGGCGGCGCAGTTCCCGATACGGCTTTAATGCAGACGAGGGAGAGGGTAGCGGTTCCCGAAATGTTGAACGACCAATGATGCATCCTCCTTCAATTAGCATCGTGTGAATGCATGAGGGAAGTAATGGGAGGACAGGGAAAATAGGCAGCACGATGTGAATGCAACGCAGTTTGCACTCATATAAAGGCGCCCCTCCATTCCAATGCATCTACCACATCGAACGCACCTAAGCATTTGCCTAAGCACCTACACTAATAAGCGCAAAAGTGCCCACTCCAGACCCATGGCGGCGATGAGCGCGAGCATCCAGTGGCTATGCCAGATGGTCCACGACACCGGCCTGCGGCATGGCACCGTGGATCATCTCCATACGGTGTTGGCGACCGGCTGGTGGATGGCCGCCGTCGACGCCAGCTACGACTCTCAGTTGGACCAGATGATCGTTCGCACCACCAACAGGTTCACCGTTGTCAAGAAGCTCGCGGACGACATCGCCGTACTCCTACAGCCCACGCACCCGGGCTCCTCATTGCCTGCCACCCTAATCGGCCTCCATGGTCGGAACCTCTTTCAAGTACTGGTGGCCCTGCGACTGCCCGCCGACACCACGAAGAATATCCACCTGGAGGTCGCGCTCACCGCGAGGCGCCTCCATTTGCAAGAAACCGTCGACCTACACATCCATGTGTACGAGCAAATCATGTACATAGGTATCTACAAGGCCAGTGAGGACGCTACGACGTTGGCCTTCTTCAGCCGGCTGGAAGCCTTCGATGCCTCAGTTGAGAAGCACCTTGACCTCGCCACACAAGCCGCCGCTCCTTAGCCGCGGGTCGGTGGCCCGGCCGGCACACTGAGTTGAGGAGGAGGAGGTCGTACGTTGATGGATGCATCTTTCTTCTTGCCTCTTGTAACCACCACTGCGATCGCATCATCATGGCCTTAATTCTTATTTTGCTATTGCATTCTCGTTCCAGTCAATACAAACATGTGCGATCCCTTTGCTCAATACAGACATGTCCGTTCCAGTCTTATTTTGATTGGCTTGAATGAAGGTATATCCCACCGTTAGGGGCCGCGGCGCGCTCTGCTCGCGTCCGTTGGTACGCTCTGCTCGCGTCCGTCGGCGCGCTCTGCTCGCGTCCGTCGGTGCGCTCGGCTTGTGGACTACTTTTCCTTGCGTGTTCAACTGCTATATGCATATATATGGTTGCTCGCCGTTGAGGCGACCGCGGAGTGCTCTGCTCGCGTCCCTCCGCACGCGCTCTGCCAACGGTTGGGCGTGCGCACGATCACGTCGGGGGCCCCGTATGCATGCGGTTGCGCCGCGCGCGTTGCCACGCGATGCAGTTACGTGCGGCCTGATGGAGTTACGCGCTGCAAATTAGAACTGCCATCAGGGCCTGCCGATATTCCTGTCCGTCCGGCTTCCCCTTTAATTCCCGCGGCCATTATAACCTTAGTCTCTTCAACCTTTCGATCGCGCCCCACAACACAACAAGCAGACCCACGACGACACATAGAGAGGGGATGTCCAGCGGCACTCCAATGGAGTTCGGTGAGCATAGAGTGGAGACCCACGCGAGGGAGACGGATCTCTCGGTGGTGTACACCATCGACCTGGCTGTGGTGGACGCCTACATCAACAGCGTTGAGCAGTTGCTTGCTGGAGACAAGTACAAGGTGGTCGGCATCGACCTCCAGTACACCGCCGGTCATCCCGACATAGATCAGAAGGTTGCCATCGCCTAGTTGTGCGTGCGCCATCATGTCCTCATCTACCACTACTGCATGGCCATAAAGCCTTGCGACCGTTTCAACAGGTTTGTCAACAGCACTGGCTACAAGTTCGCCACGGTGGATACCAAAGACGATGTAAAAGCGCTCAGTGTTACGGGCTTGGCTTGCAAGAACCTTGTTGAAATCCGTGACCACTATAGGGTCTGGGGCAGCACGAAGAATGACTCTCTGGTCGAACTCGCCTCGGCCATCATCAACCCCTACTACAAAAAGATGAAGCAGGATGCCCAGAGAACAAGTCCCGTATCCTGGTACGGGGCCTGGATGTGGCAACTGGATGAACCTCACCTTAGGTTTGCGGCCAAGAGCGTGTACACATGCTACGAGATGCATAGGCGGATCGTTGACATGAGGAAGTGCCTCGTTACTCAAATCGACGAGCCCGGATCGAGCCACAAGCAGAGGAAGTGTCACAAGAAGTAGATGATGATCAGATGATCGTTTATGCTAGTTAATCATGCATGTAATATATAGTTTACTTTATTGGTGTGTGGAAATGTCATGTGTGTAGTAGCCACCTATGTAATTATGCATGTAATAGTTTACTTTGGTGTCTGCAGATGCCATGGTTGTAGTAGCCACCTATGCAAGTGGATGTTTAATTTGGTTATGCAAAGTGTGTGTGTGTCTATATATATATATATATATATATATATATATATATATATATATATATATATATATATATATATATATATATATATATGTATGTATTGTATGCAGGTATAACAATATATATACATGTGTGAGATTGCACATATAGTCCCAAACAATTGCATGCAAATATGTATTACTCTTCGGACCACACCATACACGATCTTCATGTATCATCGATGAGCCCAGACGCTCTCTTATACACCTACAATATACGTACACAATACTTACCTAGTACTCCCTCCGTTCCTAAATATTTGTCTTTCTAGACATTTCAAATGACTACCACATACGGATATATGTAGACATATTTTAGAGTGTAGATTCACTCAGTTTACTTCGTATGTAGTCACTTGTTGAAATGCCTAGAAAGACAATTATTTAGAAACGGAGGGAGTACATGCATGGCCGCCGGAATGCGTTCGTAGGTTGCACCCGCGCCTCTGGCCGGTCAACCGAAACGATTCAGGGTCAATCGACTGACCCAAAACTTATTTCAGTCGATTGACCCATAGCCAGTCCCAAAAATGCATGGTAGAAAATTTATTATGTGAGGTCCTCTCCAATTTTCAGATCTTTTGAACAGAGTAGTTCTAAAAAAAAGATAAATTGGATCAGAGCATGAACAGTAAACTTTTTACAGACCCTAAGTTTGTCTTTTTTGCCGAGAGCTGCTCAGATATCCAAATGATTTGTAAATTGGAGCGGACCTCACGCATCAAATAATCTACCCGGCAAAAAACTGGAATTTCTGAATTTTTTTAGTATTTATTTTTGATTTTTTCTTCAACGCGGGTGCAAATGAGTCTGGGCTCATAAGTGGATTACCGTGATAGTACTAGCTAGATACATGAACTTTGTAACTTCTTTAGAGAAATGTAGGTTTGTAACTGTGTACCAAATCAACACGTAAAATCCTCTCAATTTACTTGAGAGATGTAACTTCGTTTGTAAACTGTGTACCCTGCTCAACATGCTAAACTGCATCTTTACTTTTACTTTAGCTCGGAGTAGTTTAATGTGGATACATAGTGCAGAGCGCATATGTAGCATATGGCGGCATAGCCATGGAAGAACTCGTCGAAGGCTCAAAATGTTGCGGTGAGGCGAATCAAACAGTTTATCATGTCTGCCCATTGTTCTCCGGGAAGCTGAGTATCTGCGGCTGCAGGTACCTCCCGTGGTAGATGAGCCTGGACATGGCCTTGTACGCCGCCTGGGTCATGTGGATGCCGTCCCAGCTCACGTACGCCGACGGGTCCGCACACACCGCCGCCCCCTCCACGCCGCACGCCCGCCTCACGTCGTAGTTGTACTTGCCGCCGGCGCCACAGCACGCCTTGTGCGTGCTATCCTCGTCGAAACCTGAGGAAGGCGAAAACGGATTAAACCGGTAGCCATTGTGTGCCGGTTCAATCGTGCTGCTCTTGATGTCGCGTACCGAGAGCCGGGGCGCCCTTGAGGAGGCTGAGGAAGGAGTTGAAGTAGTCCGCGTAGGCGATGGCCGCGTCGGGGTACGACGCCCGGAGACCGGCGACGGCTCGCTGGAGCTGCGCGTTGTGCTTGGCGGCGAAGAGGTTGAGGTCCTTGAGGCAGCCTGCGGAGTCGTAGGCCGACGTCTCCGGCTCGGCCATCGCGGTGAGGTAGCTCGGGAGGCAGCCGATGGGGAAGTTGCCCGGGACGATGACTCTGCTAGCGCCCATGTCCAGCACTTCCTGTGAGGACAGAGGCACCTCGGCAGAATTATAACCAGGTTTAAAAAAATTGATTGTACGTGTCAGAAGACTTGTGATGGTACCTTGGTGGCGTCGATGATGGTTTGAACGACGGCTGGGATGAGTTTCTCCACCTCGCTGACATTCTTATTCCCGAACAAGGCGAAGTTGTAGTCGTTTCCACCGATCTCCCCGACCAAAACCAGAGAAGATTGGAGCCTTTTGCGAATTTCTGTACACAAATTTTGCATAGAGAATTAGTATGCCTGACTGTTGAAAACAGAGGATGCATTGAGAGAAAGTAGTGAGGGAAGAAATATTTTTGAATTGCCTTCGTCGGTGTTGAAGGTGGACTTCATGAAGTCCTTGAACCACCGGAGCTGCAGCTTGAGGGAATTTGCGGTGAAAGGCATGGAGAATCTCCTGTTGAACTGGTCGGCGGGGTCCATGGCGGTGGCTCCAGCGACGGCGAAGTTGGCTCCGTGGTCGAAGCTCCTGTTCATGGCCAGGTAAGGGTTGAGGAACGGGAGGCCCATGTCCTGAGCTGCATTCGCACGTGAGAGCAGAACACTGAGTGAGTGCCACGTACGTTTACTACGGGCAGTACCACTTTTTTTCACTCTGAACCAGAGCATGTAGCTGGGAACTTGAGGAACATTGCAATTGCAACTATACGTACCGAGGAAGTCGATCATGAGGAGGCCGTCGGAGCATCGGCCGGTGGGGCGGCCGAAGGTGAGGCCGTAGGGGAGGTGCTTGATGGTCTCGAAGGCGCCGGGCGGCGCCTCCTTCACCAGGTTCCCCGTATCCGTGATGGAGTCGCCCAGGCTGTAGATCGCCGCCACGCCGGTGCCGGCGTGGCCACCTTGCCCGCGGCAGCAACACACGTGCAAGGCAGCGACGAGGAGGAGGAGGAAAGCCGTTGAGGAAGCCATGCAGAAAACAGTGGTGGGTCGGAGAGAGCTGTGAGTGCGTATCTCGACAGGACTCGATGAGCTGGGCGAACGATGGGTGAGGAGTTCGTGCTCGCCAACCACCTCTTTTATAGTGTACACACATAGATCGAAGAGGCAAGGCAGCAGTGTACTAGGAGTATTGAGCAAGGCTGGCGGGCGACATTCCGCGCGCGCACCTCCCCCCCACCGGAGTTTAAGTGGATTGACGGAGTGGTGGTTTTCGTCGCCGGGACGGCCGGGGACGGCTGCATGCGTATGTGCGCGTGTGGATGTGGCACAAAGAAAATAAAATTCTTCTTTTTCTAGTGCCATACCGAATCTGTGTGTCTGTCCCTTTGCTGCTGAGAAGGATGGGGCGTAGGATCGGATCTGGTCCGGGATCGTGGGGCTCGGCTCTCCTTTGGACGAGAGTCATTGTGACCACACAAGGAAAGACTTCACTAGTATTGCTCGCCACGAATGTACTACCTTTGTCCTGATTTATTGGTCGTCTTAGTATTTTATGCTAAACTTTAACCATAGATTTAAGTAAAATAATAATAATAAATGTCATCAAAAATTATAACCTTGGATTCGTATTTGAATATAGTTTTCAATGATATTATTTTTGATTAATGCATTACCATTTAGTTAACTAAATCTAAGATCAAAAGTTAGCACAAAATGCAATGGGGACCGATAAACCAGGACGGAGATAGTAGGTAAGTTTCTCGCAAAGAGAAGAAATAAATCATTCATGCATATTTTCATGGTGTGCATGCATGGCACATTAATTCAAAATTATTTTCAAACTTATTTGAAGTTCTCACTGTACTAGGCTAGTGCCACAGTGAAACCGTACACCTAGTACTAGTAGTAGGAATACTAATGGGGTCGACCTGTTTTTTTTAATCTATAGTACTATAACCACGACTGAAGCCGTCCGCAACACACACATACACACACGTAGTGCACTCCTGCTGATGTGGCATGTAGAATGATCGAGCATTAGTACACCCCCACCGGCCCACCCACGGAACTGCGATGCGCACGCACGAGCAAAGTGGAGGAGGATACGGCCGGAGTGCATTTTCCCCCTCTTGCCAACTTTAAGCTGATATGGGCATATGGCGGCGGTGGAGGATAATGGAACAAATTCTTACCTCACCAGAAGAAGATGGAATCCGTTTCGAAAAAAAAAAGATGGAACAAAGATCAGCAACATTCTAAATTTCTACACACCACGTAACCTAACATTCCCTTCTATATATGGAAATGGAATCACATATAGCTTTAGTCAAGCTCCAGGAGATCGAGCACTATATATGCATGCATGTACGTTCACGGTACGCTCTTCACAATCCATGGCGCGAGACTCCACGCGAGAACTCTGAACCTGAATGAGCCTGTACGTAGTAATAATGCATGGTGCGGTGCTGATGTGGTATATACAAGGATCGAGCTAAGAACTTAATTACTACTAGGATGCGCACGATCGATCGAGCAGAGTGGAGGATATATCGGAGTGCAACTTTTTCTCCTCGCATGCCAAGCCAACTTTGCGCCGATATGGCCGGCGGTGGGTGGTGGACAAGATGATAGATCCGCTCGCCGCCGAGCGGTCATGCGGACAAAAGCTTGTGACGATTGGAACCACTCTCGAACGACAGAACGACGGAATCTTGGCACTGGCGCTGTCGATGGAGCTTGATAAGCACGCATATGGATTGGATTGGTCGGCGAATAACTGACGGTGCGGCGCTCCCACGATCCGCATCGCAAAGTAGAACGTCTGATCGGCGTGGAGCTCCTGTACGTACGTGCAATGGTACATGGGGGTCGGACGACAGGCCCCGGCCGGTGCTCCGTGCTCGAGGTTTCGAGAGAGGCGAGAGCGAGAGGCCGGGCGAAGGGACAACGGAGCGTCTTGGGAAGAGACACCCGGTGAGCGACGTGCATGCATCTGATCTTGGCGTATCACCACTCATCACAAATAGCGAGCCTTGAAAGCTCTTCTGGTGTGATGTCCTCTTGCTTTTCGGTTATTTTGCAGTTCGTGGAGTGCATTCCATCGTGATCTCCAGTCTGCGTGCCACAGGTGGTCCACGGTGGATCGATCCTTGTATTTTTCATGTTTGAGGAAGATCAAAACATCAGATTTTGTAATGGAAATACAAGGTTAAGAATTGTATACACACTATGCTACCTGCGGTTTAAAATCTGTTTTTCTTTTTCTCTCCGTGCCACACGTTTCATTGATCACCTACATCATTGATGCAATACTGCACACTGTTGTACTGCAAATGATAAGTAAGATCGAGTCTGCATGACAGTGACTGTACTGTACCATGTGCTACTGCAGAGGATCCTAACCCAAGCACCATGAACAACGAAGGTTGTCGTTGACACTTTGCTGCCTTTCGGCTATTGTAGTTTTATGAAGCCTTTGGTTTTTTTTTTTTGCCGAAAGGACACATGACGCTCGCCCGAACATGTGGGTGAAACTGCTTCATAAAAGGTGTCAAACAGAATTCATGTAAACGTATGGGTGAAACCGCGGAGGATTCATGTAAGCACCCAGCGTCATGTGGCCAACTTCAGTTTAGCTACATAACAGTCGCTTAATTTTCTACTTTTGGTTCAGTCAATTTTCCTTTAGTCCGAACATGCATGCAAGTGAGAATTGCCTTGAAGTAGCTGTATGCATGGCTGCATGCGGTGCCATGCATCCATGCATGTATGCTGCACTTTTGTTTTTTCCGTTTTGTGCGTGTTAGTTTCTTTTATGCCTACTCCCTCCGTTCGGGTTTATTAGGACTAAAGACAACTTCTCTTGAACCAAGACACATAGTAATTTGTTTGCATTAATCTTTCATTTCACTCCCAATGCACTCTCTCACATGCATGCAGTCAATGAAAAAGCACGCATGCAGTGTATTAATTCCCTGACCATGGCATCAACAACAATGGCTTTCAATGCAACCAATGAAGTGGTTGCATGCATGCACCTTTCCAAACCGAGGCCTTATAAAAAGGGACATGCTTGTGATGTTGTGAGGCCTAATAAACCTGGACGGAGGGAGTACGTGTTTGTCTGTGTTGTTTGTGCGCGTGAATGTGTGATAGTGTGAGACACAGAGGAACCATCGATATGAGATATAGTCCACATTAAGCTTTCGCATTTGTATGTGTTTCTGAATTTGCTTTTTTTTGTCGGTTTGGTTTTATATGGGTATTTTTGGGATGTTGGGTGACTGTAAATGTATAGACTCAAGAACTATAAAAATGAGTGTAAATTACAATAAAGTGTGAAACCTTCAGCAATCATATTTAATTTTAGTTTTTATTTTATTTTCCACTTTAGCTACTTGCAAGGTTCCTGAATTTTAAATTTAGATCAGTTGATTTTCTGACCATTGATTTCTGCTCTGAGATTCGTGCTGCAATTTTTTCTGTCCTCGGCTGACCATTGATTTCTGCTCTGAGATTCATGCTGCAATTATTTTTGTCCTTGGCTGTTTGTTGTGTTGGACTTGTTTCTTTTTTTGACTGACCCTTGATAACCCACAAGTATAGGGGATCGCAACAGTTTTCGAGGATAGAGTATTCAACCCAAATTTATAGATTCGACATAAGGGGAGCCAAAGAATATTTGAAGGTATTAGCAGCTGAGTTGTCAATTCAACCACACCTGGAGATTAATTATCTGCAGCAAGTAATCAGTAGCACAGTAATATGATAGGTTTCATAGTAGTGACAGCAGTAATAGTAACGGTAACAGTGATAGCAGTAGTTTTGTAGCAAGTGTAACAGTGATGATAGCAGTAGTAACTTAGCAGAAACAATATAAGATAAATTCGTAGGCATTGGATCGGTGACTTGTTGGATGATATTCATCATGTGACAGTTATAACCTAGGGCGATACGTCACTAGCTCCAGTTCATCGATACAATGTAGGCATGTATTCCGTAAATAGTCATACGTGCTTTATTAAAAGAACATGCATGACATCTGATGACCCACAAGTATAGGGGATCTATCATAGTCCTTTCGATAAGTAATAGTGTCGAACCCAACGAGGAGCAGAAGAAAATGACAAGCGGTGTTCAGTAAGGTATTCTCTGCAAGCACTGAAATTAACGATAACAGATAGTTTTGTGATAAGGTAATTTGTAACGAGTAACAAGTAACAAGTGTAAATAAAGTGCAGCAAGGTGGCCCAATCCTTTTTGTAGCAAAGGACAAGCCTGGACAAACTCTTATATAGAGAAAAGCGCTCCCGAGGACACATGGGAATTATCGTCAAGCTAGTTTTCATCACGCTCATATGATTCGCGTTTGTTACTTTGATAATTTGGTATGTGGGTGGACCAGTGCTTGGGTGCTGTCCTTTCTTGGAAAAGCATCCCACTTATGATTAACCCCTATTGCAAGCATCCGCAACTACAAAAGAAGTATTAAGGTAAACCTAACCATAGCATGAAACATATGGATCCAAATCAGCCCCTTACGAAGCAACTCATAAACTAGGGTTTAAGCTTCTGTCACTCTAGCAACCCATCATCTACTTATTACTTCCCAATGCCTTCCTCTAGGCCCAAACAATGGTGAAGTGTCATGTAGTCGACGGTCACATAACACCACTAGAGGAAAGACAACATACATCTCATCAAAATATCGAACGAATACCAAATTCACATGACTACTAATAGCAAGACTTCTCCCATGTCCCCAGGAACAAACGTAACTACTCACAAATCATATTCATGTTCATAATCAGAGGGGTATTAATATGCATAATGGATCTGAACATATGATCTTCCACCAAATAAACCAACTAGCATCAAGTACAAAGAGTAATCAACACTACTAGCAACCCACAGGTACCAATCTGAGGCTTTCGGACAAAGATTGGATACAAGAGATGAACTAGGGTTTGAGAGGAGATGGTGCTGGTGAAGATGTTGATGGATATTGGCCCCCTCCTGATGAGAGGATCGTTGGTGACGACGATGGCGATGATTTCCCCCTCCCGGAGGGAAGTTCCCCGGCAGAACTGCTCTGCCGGAGCCCTAGATTGGTTCCACCAAGGTTCCGCCTCGTGGCGACGGAGTTTCTTCCTGAAAGCTTGCTTATGATTTTTTTCCACGGTAGAAGACACCATATAGCCAAAGATGGGCACCGGAGGCCTGCCAGGGGGCCCACGAGGCGGGGGGCGCGCCCCCCACCCTCGTGGCCAGGGTGTGGGCCCCCTCTGGTATTTTCTTCGCTCAATATTTTTTATAAATTCCAAAAATGACTTCCGTGAAGTTTTAGGACTTTTGGAGCTGTGCAGAATAGGTCTCTAATATTTGCTCCTTTTCCAGCCCAAAATTCCAGCTGCCGGCATTCTCCCTCTTCATGTAAACCTTGTAAAATAAGAGAGAATAGGCATAAGTATTGTGGCATAACGTGTAATAACAACCCATAATGCAATAAATATCGATATAAAAGCATGATGCAAAATGGACGTATCAACTCCCCCAAGCTTAGACCTCGCTTGTCCTCAAGCGGAAGCCAATAACGTCTAATAACACTTGCGTAGGATCTGTTCCTGTTCATGCTCAGGTACACAACGTCTAATAACACCATCTACTCCTTCTTTATAAAGATGTGGGTCATCCCAAAAGTAATGTCTCAAGTCATAGAAAAACTTTTTCTTTTGCTGGTATGTGAAACTAGGTGGTATAAATTTAGCAACAATGTAATTAGCATAATTAGCATACCATGGAGCAGTTCGAGAAGCATTTATGACAGCCAATTGTTCATTAGGAAAGCTATCATCAATGGGTAGTGGGACATCAAGAACATTCTCTAACATAGACAAGTTGTCTGCAACGGGGTTCTCGGCTCCCTTTCTATCAATAATATGCAAATCAAATTCTTTTAGCAAGAGAACCCATCTAATAGGTCTAGGCTTAGCATCTTTCTTTTCCATAAGGTATTTAATAGCAGCATGATCAGTGTGAATAGTTACTTTAGAATCAACAATATAAGGTCTGAACTTATCACAAGCAAAAACAACTGCTAAAAATTCTTTTTCAGTGGTAGCATAATTTCTCTGGGCATTGTCTAGAGTTTTACTAGCATATTGAATAACATTTAATTTCTTATCAACTCTTTGTCCTAGAACAGCACCTACAGCAGCATCACACATAATTTCAAAAGGTAAATTCCAATCAGGTGGTTGAACAATAGGTGCAGAAATCAAAGCTTTCTTAAGTATTTCAAATGCCTCTACATAATCATCATCAAAGACAAAAGGAATATCTTTTTGTAATAGATTAGTCAGAGGCCGAGAAATTTTTGAGAAGTCCTTAATGAACCTCCTATAAAAACTGGCATGACCCAGAAAACTTCTTATACCTTTAATGTCCTTAGGACACGGCATCTTTTCAATAGCATCAACTTTAGCTTTATCAACTTCAATGCCTCTTTCAGAAATTTTATGCCCCAAGACAATGCCTTCATTAACCATAAAGTGGCATTTCTCCCAATTCAAGACGAGATTAGTTTCTTCACATCTCTGCAAAACTCGATCAAGGTTGTGCAAGCAATCAGCAAAAGAGGATCCATAAACGGAGAAATCATCCATGAAAACCTCACAAATCTTTTCACAAAAGTCAGATAATATAGCCATCATGCATCTTTGAAAGGTAGCAGGTGCATTACATAAACCAAATGGCATACGTCTATAAGCAAAAGTACCGAAAGGGCAAGTAAAAGTGGTATTTTCTTGATCCTCAGCTAACACAGGTATTTGAGAGAAACCAGAGTAACCATCTAGAAAGCAAAAATGTGTATGTTTGGATAATCTTTCTAGCATTTGATCAATAAAAGGCAAAGGGTAATGATATTTTTTAGTAGCTTTATTTAATTTGCGGAATCAATTACCATCCGATAACCTGTAACAATTCTGTGTGGGATCAATTCATCTTTATCATTAGGGACAACAGTAATACCTCCCTTCTTAGGGACACAATGGACAAGACTTACCTACTGACTATCAGCAAGGGGATAAATTATACCTGCCTCGAGGAGCTTTAATATTTCCTTTCTTACCACTTCTTTCATCTTAGGATTTAGCCGTCCTTGGTGATCAATAACTGGTTTGGCGTCTTTCTCGAAATTTATTTTGTGTTGACATAGAGTGGGACTAATTCCCTTAAGATCATCAAGAGTATATCCAATAGCAGCACGGTGCTTCTCCAGAGTTTTCAATAATTTCTCTTCCTCCTTCTCTGAAAGGTTAGCACTGATAATAACAGGATATATCTTCTTTTCATCAAGATATGCATATTTAAGAGTATCAGGTAATGGTTTAAGCTCAAACACGGGATCACCCTTGGGTGGAGGAGGATCCCCTAGAATTTCAACACGAAAGTTGTGTTTCAAAATAGGTCACTGTTTAAACAATACTTCATCTATTTCCCTTCTTTCATTCATAAACATATCATTTTCATGGTCGAGCAAATATTGTTCTAAAGGATCATTAGGAGGCACGACAATAGAAGCAAGACCAATATCTTTACTAGGCAATTCCTCATCACGGTGTTGTATACTAAATTTAGCAAAATTAAACTCATGAGACATATCACCCAAACCAATAGTAACAAAATCCTTTTTGCAGTCTATCCTAGCATTAACAGTGTTCAAGAAGGGTCTACCAAATATAATGGGACAAAAGCTATCTTGTGGGGAACCAAGAACAAGAAAATCAGTAGGATATTTAACCTTCCCACACAAGACTTCAACATCTCTAACAATCCCAATCGGTGAAATAGTATCTCTATTGGCAAGCTTAATGGTAACATCGATATCTTCTATCTCAGCAGGTGCAATATCATGCATAATTTCTTCGTATAAAGAATGAGGTATTGCACTAGCACTAGAACCCATGTCACACAAGCCATGATAACAATGATCTCCTATTTTAACAGAAATTACAGGCATGCCTACCACAGGTATATGTTTATCTTTAGCACCAGGTTTAGCAATTCTAGTAGTCTCATCACAGAAGTAAATAACATGCCCATCGATATTATCAGCCAATAGATCTTTAACCATAGCAATTTTAGGTTCAACTTTAACTTGCTCAGGGGGTTTGTGTGTCCTAATATTACTTTTGTTGACTACAGTTGAAGCTTTAGCATGATCCTTTATTCTAACAGGGAAAGGTGGTTTCTCAACGTAAGCAGTAGGAACAATAGGATCATTATAAGTGATAGTCTTTTCTTCAACTTTAATAGGTGCAACTACTTTTACTTCAATGGGAGGATTATATTTAAACCACTTCTCCTTAGGGAGATCAACATGAGTAGCAAATGATTCACAAAAAGAAGCTACTATCTCAGAGTCAAGTCCATATTTAGTGCTAAATTCACGGAAAGCATCGGTATCCATAAAAGATTTAACACAATCAAACTTAGGTGTTATACCTGACTCCTTACCTTCGTCGAGATCCCAATCTTCAGAGTTGCGTTTAATTCTTTCCAATAAATCCCATTTGAATTCAATAGTCTTCATCATAAAAGAGTCAGTACAAGAAGTATCGAGCATGGAGCGATTATTGAGAGAAAGCCAAGCATAAAATTTTTGAATAATCATTTCTCTTGAGAGCTCATGATTGGGGCATGAATATAACATTGACTTAAGCCTCCCCCAAGATGCATAGGATAAAACTTCTGATGAAATTCCAATTTCAATCGTTTGTAGTTCCATGATCCCATATCATCACATAGCCTAAACCATGTCAATGCATCTCCCTTCAAAGATAAAGGGAAAACCTACTTCTTGATGACATCCTTGGGCATACCTGCAAGCTTAAATAATCCACAAACTTCATCCACATAGATTAAGTGTAAATCAGGATGCAATGTTCCATCTCCTGCAAAAGGATTAGCTAGCAGTTTCTCTATCATACCCGAAGGAATTTCAAAGTAAACATTTTCAATAGGTTCAGTAGGTTGAGGGGTAGCTAATTGTGGTTCCGGACGGGGTGAAGATACCCGGCGCTTCACTCCCCGGCAACGGCGCCAGAAAAGAGTCTTGATGACCCACAAGTATAGGGGATCTATCATAGTCCTTTCGATAAGTAAGAGTGTCGAACCCAACGAGGAGCAGAAGGAAATGACAAGCGGTGTTCAGTAAGGTATTCTCTGCAAGCACTGAAATTATCGATAACAGATAGTTTCGTGATAAGGTAATTTGTAACGAGTAACAAGTAACAAGTGTAAATAAAGTGCAGCAAGGTGGCCCAATCCTTTTTGTAGCAAAGGACAAGCCTGGACAAACTCTTATATAGAGAAAAGCGCTCCCGAGGACACATGGGAATTATCATCAAACTAGTTTCATCACGCTCATATGATTCGCGTTCGTTACTTTGATAATTTGGTATGTGGGTGGACCGGTGCTTGGGTACTGTCCTTTCTTGGAAAAAAGCATCCCACTTATGATTAACCCCTATTGCAAGCATCCGCAACTACAAAAGAAGTATTAAGGTAAACCTAACCATAGCATGAAACATATGGATCCAAATCAGCCCCTTACGAAGCAACTCATAAACTAGGGTTTAAGCTTCTGTCACTCTAGCAACCCATCATCTGCATATTACTTCCCAATGCCTTCCTCTAGGCCCAAAAAATGGTGAAGTGTCATGTAGTCGACGTTCACATAACACCACTAGAGGAAAGACAACATACATCTCATCAAAATATCGAACGAATACCAAATTCACATGACCACTAATAGCAAGACTTCTCCCATGTCCTCAGGAACAAACGTAACTACTCACAAATCATATTCATGTTCATAATCAGAGGGGTATTAATATGCATAATGGATCTGAACATATGATCTTCCACCAAATAAACCAACTAGCATCAACTACAAGGAGTAATCAACACTACTAGCAACCCACAGGTACCAATCTGAGGCTTTCGGACAAAGATTGGATACAAGAAATGAACTAGGGTTTGAGAGGAGATGGTGCTGGTGAAGATGTTGATGGAGATTGACCCCCTCCCGATGAGAGGATCGTTGGAGACGACGATGGCGATGATTTCCCCCTCCCAGAGGGAAGATCCCCGATAGAACCACTCTGTTGGAGCCCTAGATTGGTTCCGCCAAGGTTCTGCCTCGTGGCGGCGGAGTTTCTTCCCGAAAGCTTGCTTATGATTTTTTTTCCAAGGTAGAAGACACCATATAGCCAAAGATGGGCACCGGAGGCCTGCCAGGGGGGGCCCACGTGGCAGGGGCGCGCCCAGGGGGTAGGGCACGCCCCCACCCTCGTGGCCAGGGTATGGGCCCCCTCTGGTATTTTCTTCGCTCAATATTTTTTATAAATTCCAAAAATGACTTCCGTGAAGTTTCAGGACTTTTGGAGCTGTGCAGAATAGGTCTCTAATATTTGCTCCTTTTCCAGCCCAGAATTCCAGCTGCCGGCTGTCGGAGTAATGGGCCACGGGTAGCCTAACCCGAGTCCCAGAACCTTTCAAGACATCGGGGCCGGCTGCGCCCCTCAAGACGTCAAGATAAAGCGCCGCCTTCTAGTGGCCGGCTGGCCGAACGGCCGACTTCCAGAAGACGGACATGCTCAGGAAGGCGGCTCCAAGACGGGCCGACTCCTAGCAGGCGGCCTCCAGAGAGGCCGGCTCCTAGCAGTCGGCCCATGGCACCCACAGATTCTGCGCCCCCATTAAGAGGACAAGACAGGGTGAGGCTGCAGTATAGCCCATCCCCCCGTATCCAGGGTCAGGCGTGGCCACAATGCTCCATACAGGCGGAGACTCCGCCCGGCGCGACGCTGTTGCCACTCCGCCCCTGACGTCATTCCTGTCAGGCGGAGCACTACTCCCACGACCGCCTGTCAGTACGGCCTGAAGACGGCGGGCCCTACCAGGCAGCGAGAGCCCAGAAGACGACGGAAGCCTCAGCAGTCGGACCCGAGGGAGGCCGGCTCCTAGCAGGCGGCCCGTTCCTTCCTCGGGACCCATGCACCATTAACCAGATAAGACCCGGAGTGGCTACAGTGATCCCCCACCAGGCGGCGGGACTGTGGCCACGCTCCCCTGACCAAGTTTGCGTCATTAGCATCACGGCTACAGTAATCAACAGCTGGCAAGACCCGCGAGCGGCGGGAGCGGCCTGTCGGCTCCGTACCAGACCAGTCGGCGGGGCCCGCCAGGCGCCGGGCCCCAGTTGTCGGCGGAGAAGCCGGCGACCAGAGAGACTGACAGTCGGGTCCTACACCCGGCCAGATTACCATTGTACCCCTAGGAGGTAGGCCTATATAAACTCCCCAGGGCACCCATGCAAAGGGTTCCAACCTGTTAGAATTAGACTCACACCTAGGGGGAGAGGAGAGCAAGCCTTGCCTTCTTCTACCTCTAGCATATAGCTCGAGGAGCACCATTGCACTCACTAGTGCCTTAGTGATCATGCAGAGACCCCGCAGAACAGGACTAGGGGTGTTATCTCCTAGGAGAGCCCCGAAGCTGGGTAAAGTGCGCCGGCGTTCGTGTCTACGCCTCATCCCGCTTCCACGCACCGGCGACGTTCTACTCGCTCCCACCATGATAAGCCATCCATTGGCATATGTCGCACCCAACCCCCGACATTTGGTGCCCACCATGGGGCGAGGTGCACCGTCTCCCGGAGACCTGTTCTGGACGGGAACCCTGTTCCTTCCTGGCGAGCGCAGCCAGCCCGGCACGCCAGACGGTGTCTGCGCCGACACGCTGTGCGGCGCGGAGGTCGCCTGCGCGGCGAGCTGCCTTGCCGATCTTGTTGGCGAGATTTGCCTCTCCGACGAGCCCGCGTCTGATGGGGCACCGATGGCCCCGAGAGCCGCCTCGTGAGCCTCCTCGATCAGTTTCACGTCGCCAGCGAGCCTACTATGGACTTAGAGTCGGTTGGCTCCACCGACCCAATGTTGGTCGACTCTGACACGACGTCGCTTGACGTGTTCCCCACCAACGTGGTGGTCTACGATGAGCCGCTTCCTCGCACGGACAGCGGTGGCAGCACCGTCATGGAAGTGCTCGTCATCAGCCATGGCGAGCACTCTGGCGGAGGTGGCCAGGATCCGTTGCAGGCGGCAATACAAGACCTGACTACGCCCATTCCGGAGGGCGTTGACGTCGAGACGCTGGAGGCACGCCACGTCCAGCTCGTCGAGAGCGCCAACCGGCTGGCCAGCATGAGACGCCTTTCGGAGGCCTACCAGCATGAGATGGACTGTGCCGTCGGCGGCACGCCGGCTCCCGGCGGGCCTAGCCGCATTGGCCAGATCCGGCAGCGTGGCGCGACCATCGCTAGCATGTTCGGGACAGATCGTCCCGTCTACGCCACGCCTACAGAGAACATACGCGCTGCCCAGGCGGCAGCAGACGAGCTAGACAAGCTCGAGGGCGATGAGCGTCGCCACATGACGGAGCGAGTCCAGCAGCTCCTCGACGCGGCTGCTGAGCAGCAAGAGGCCGGGTGCCGCACTGAAGCGCCCAACCGGCGAAACGACGACCCGCCTCCTCGCCGGGACCAAGGCGCGACATCCCGGACGCCGACTGGTGGCGTCCGCGATAGAAGAGACAAGGAGCCGGCTGCTAGCCGCAGTCGGACTCGCATCACCATCGAGCGCGATCAAGACGGCCGCCCAAGAGCAGTGCAGCGACGAGACGACTATCCGCCTCCCCCTCCCCGCACGGAGAGGCGCGTTTCCCCGCTGCCAGTCGATCACCCATCACTCGGTGACCTCCTTGGCCGCCGAGAAGGAATTGGAGAAAACGATGCCCGCCACCGGATCGATCGCCTCAATCGATCCTTGGCGCTAGAAGAAGAAGATGAGCTGGGTCCGCCTTGTTTCGGCCCCCGCATCCGAGACGAACCTTTCCGCAAAGGATTCACGCTCCCAAGAGATACACCCAAATACACCAGCTCCGTGAAGCCGGAGGACTAGCTGGTCGACTACTCTACAGCCGTCAGCATCGCGAACGGCAACAAGCACATTGCCGTGAAGTACGTTCCGCTCATGCTCCAGGGCACAGCCCGGACATGGCTGAACAGCCTGAAGCCCCGAAGCATCAACAGCTAGGTTGACTTCACTGAAGCGTTCATCCGCAACTTCACTAGCATGTACAAGCGGCCGCCCAAGCCTCGCCAGCTCTCCTTATGCGTCCAAGGCCCCAACGAGTCGACTCGCGACTACCTCACGCGCTGGGCCGAGCTGCGCAACTCTTGCGAGGGCGTGCACGAGGTGCAAGCCATCGAATACTTCATTGTCGAGTGCCGAGAGGGCACCCTCCTCAAGCACAAGCTCCTCTGCGACGAGCCAGCGACCCTCGACGAGCTGCTGATCATAGCAGACAAGTACGCCACGGCCGACTCCTCCATGAAGGTAGAAATTCAAGTTAATGTGTCGGGCAAGGTGGCCCCTCAAGCTCCTCGGACCCCGGCTCGTGACACAAGTCGGCGACAGCAACCAAACGACAACAAGCGCAAGGCCATGCGGCCGGCTTCCACGAGCCGGCAGGTGGCAACGGTCAAAGATCAGCAGCCGGAAGGGCAGCCTCCTCCCAAGCGCCAGAAGGGCGGCAAGCCCAATTGGTTGCCCGCCTTCTCATACGAGCAGACTCTCGATGCACCCTGCAAGTTCCACAGCGGCGCGAAGCCGTCCAACCACACCACTCGGAAGTGCCACTGGCTCACCAGGATCACCAAGGGTGATGGACTCCAGCCTCCCCCGCCTGCCGGCCCGCCGCCTCCTCCCCCCCAGCAGCCGGCGGTTCGGCCAGTCGGCGCTGTACAAGATGAATACCCTGAAGAGCATGGAACTTATGTCGTGTTCACCAGTGGGGCCGATGACAGGCGCAGCAGACAGCACCAGCAACAAGAAGTAAATGCAGTAGCATCAAAAAACCCCGAGTTCATGCATTGGTCTGAGAAGCCCATCAGCTGGAGCAGAGCTGACCACCCGGAGGTGATGTCCAATCCCGGCTCCTATGCTCTGGTGTTGGATGCCACCTTTGCCACGGAGAGGTGAGCTGCTCGTTTCTCCCGAGTTTTGATAGATGGCAGCAGCACCATCAACATCATGTACAAAGATACCATGGAGAAGTTGGGAATCAAGCAGAGACATCTTCAGCCCATCTGGACTGTTTTCCATGGCATCATTCCAGGCCTTTCCTGCTCACCAATCAGCAAGACTCAGATAGATGTCCTCTTTGGGGGAAAAAATCATTTCCGCCGAGAGCCAGTCTGGTTTGAGGTGGTGGACCTTGAGAGCCCTTATCATGCATTACTTGGTCGACCTGCCCTGGCCAAGTTCATGGCGGTCCCCCACTATGCTTACCTGAAGATGAAGATGTCGAGATCCAAGGGAATCTTGACCATAGCAGGGGACTACAAGAAGTCATCCGCCTGCGCAGCAGAGAGCAGCCGGTTAGCCGAGTCCCTCGTGATCGCGGCTGAGAAGCGGCTCCTTGACCGGGTTGTGGCGATGGCCGGCAAGCAGCCGGAGATGTCACCCAACCCCAAGGAGTCGGAAGCCGAGGGCTCGTTCAAACCGGCGAAAGAAACGAAGAAGATACCCTTGGACCTGGAGCACCGGAGAGGCACGCTGTCATAGGTGCAAACCTTGACAGCAAATAGGAAGGCGAGCTCGTCGATTTCCTCCATGAGAATCGGGACATCTTTGCATGGTCTCCCAAGGACATGCCGGGTGTTCCGACGGAATTCGCCGAGCACAAGCTACACGTCTGGTCCGATGCCAAGCCAGTCAGGCAGCCCTTGCGCCGCCTGTCGGAGGAGAAGAGAAGAGTCGTTGGAGAAGAGATAGCCCGGCTTCTAGCAGCCGGCTTCATCATGGAAGTATTCTTTCCAGAGTGGTTAGCCAACCCGGCCTAGTGCTAAAGAAGAACAAGCAGTGGCGCATGTGTATTGATTATACTAGCCTCAACAAAGCATGCCCCAAAGACCCATTTGCTTTGCCAAGGATTGACCAAGTGATAGACTCCATAGCCGGATGCGAGCTGTTGAGATTTTTGGATGCATACTCAGGGTATCATCAGATCAAGCTGAACCCGGCCGATAGGCTGAAGACCGCCTTCATCACGCCATTCGGAGCCTTCTGCTACCTGACCATGACGTTCGGCTTGAGGAATGCCGGCGCCACGTTTTAGCGTTGCATGTAGAAGTGTCTCCTCAAGCACCTCGGCAGAAACGCCCACGTCTATGTGGACGATGTTGTGATGAAGACAGAGAAGCATGGAACGCTGCTAGAAGACCTCAAGGAGACCTTTGAGAACTTGCACCGATTTCAGATCAAGCTCAACCCAGAGAAATGCGTCTTTGGACTCCCAGCCGGCCAGCTTCTTGGCTTTCTGGTCTCAGAGCGCGGCATAGAGTGCAACCCCGTAAAGATCAAGGCCATCGAGAGGATGGAGGTGCCCACCCGACTGCTGGACGTGCAAAAAATCACCGGCTGCCTGGCATCCATCAGTCATTCCATCAGTTGGCTGGGCGAGAAGGCTCTTCCCCTGTACCAGCTCATGAAGAAGACCACTTTTTTCGAGTGGAACGACAAGGCGGATGAAGCTTTTCTCCAGCTAAAGAAGATGTTGACCACTCCGCCTGTCCTTGTGGCTCCGACTCCCAAGGAGCCCATGCTCCTCTACATCGCCGCCACCAGCCGGGTGGTCAGCACAGTGATAGTGGTGGAACGCAAAGAAGAAGGCAAGGCACTACCACTCCAGAGGCCGGTGTATTACCTGAGTGAAGTACTATCCGCCTCCAAGCATAACTACCCCCACTACCAGAAGATGTGCTATGGCGTGCACTTTGCCGCCAAGAAATTGAAGTCATGTTTTTAAGAGCACCCAATCACTGTGGTCTGCACTGCTCCCCTTGCTGAGATCATCGGAAGCCGAGATGCCTCGGGCTGAGTGGCCAAATGGGCCATAGATTTGGTCCCCTACACCATCTACTACCAGCCTCGCACCGCCATCAAGTCACAAGCACTGGCCGACTTCCTCGTCGACTGGGCCGAGACCCAGTACTTGCCGCCAGCGCCAGACTCCACCCATTGGCGAATGCACTTTGATGGTTCCAAGATGCACACCGGTTTGGGAGCCGGCATCATCCTCACCTCTCCCAAAGGCGACAAGCTCAGATATGTGCTGCAAATTCACTTTGTCGCCTCCAACAACGTTGCTGAATACGAAGCACTCATTCACGGGCTCCGGCTTGCCAAGGAACTCGGCATTCGCCGGATCCTGTGCTATGGAGATTCTGACTTGGTGGTCCAGCAGTCGTCTGGTGACTGGGACGCCAAGGATGCAAATATGGCCAGCTACCGCTTCCTCATCCAGCAACTCAGCGGATACTTTGAAGGGTGCGAGTTCCTCCATGTGCCAAGAAATGACAATGAGCAAGCTGACGCCTTGGCACGAATCGGCTCCACCCGGCAAGCAATACCAGCCGGCGTCGCCCTGCAACGCCTCCTCAAGCCGTCTGTCAAGCCATCGCCAGAGTCGGATTCCATCTTCATGCCGGCTCCTCCTGAAGCAGTCGGATCCGACTTGAGGACCCCAGCAGCCGGCATGACGAGTTCGGCAGGCGACCCGGGGACTGCAGGAGCCGCACCCGGCTCGGGGACTTCAGAATCCAGCCCGAGGACTGCAGCAGTCAGCCCAGGGACTTCATCGACGCAGCAAGCGGCATCCGACTCCAACCCACCGTCTCCTGGCCCAACCGCCCTCGTGCAAGTAGCAGTCCTAGCAGTCGAAGAAATTGCAGCACCTTCATGGGCTCAGCCCATCCTCAACTTTCTGGTAAACAAAGAGCTGCCGACTGATGAGACCTCGGCCCGGCAAGTACAACGCTGAGCAGCAGCATACACCATTGTCAAAAGAGAGCTTGTAAGGCGCAGCGTCACTTGTGTGTACCAGCGCTGTGTAGAGCCGGAGCGAGGCCAAGCAATCCTCAAAGATATCCATCAAGGCGAGTGTGGTCACCACGCGGCTTCAAGAGCACTCGTGGCCAAAGCTTTCTGCCATGATTTCTTCTGGCCGACTGCTCTAGAAGACGCCAAAGACTTGGTCCAGAAATGCAAAGGGTGCCAGAAGTTCCGCTCCAAGCCTCATCAGCCGGCTTCTACACTCAAGACTATCCCCATTGCCTGGCCCTTTGCCGTTTGGGGCCTAGACATGGTGGGACCATTCAAGACGGCACGCGGCAACATGACTCATCTGCTTGTCGCGGTGGACAAGTTCACCAAGTGGATAGAAGCAAAGCCAATTAAGAAGTTGAATGGTCCGACTGCTGTGACTTTCATCTCCGACATCACCATCCGGTATGGCATACCACATAGCATCATCACCGACAACGGCACAAACTTTGCCAAGGGCGCCCTGGCCCGTTTCTGCGCGACGCAGGGCATCAGACTGGACCTAGCGTCCGTTGCCCATCCGCAGTCAAACGACCAGGTGGAGCGAGAAAACGGCCTCATTTTGTCCGGCATCAAGCCCCGACTGGTCGAGCCTCTGGAGCATTCGGCCGGCTGTTGGCTCGATGAGCTGCCGGCCGTCCTCTGGAGCCTGCGCACAACTCCAAACAAGTCAACCGGCTTTACGACTTTCTTCCTCATCTACAGTGCCGAAGCCGTCATCCCGACGGACATAGAATTCGACTCCCCTCGAGTCACCATGTACACCGAAGAGGAGGCAGAAGAAGCACGACAAGACGACGTCGATCTGCTGGAAGAGGGCCGGCTGTTCGTACTCAGCCGGTCCACCATGTACTAGCAGAGCCTGCGCCAATACTACAACCGAAAGGTCAAGCCAAGATCCTTCCAAGAGGGAGACGTTGTGCTCCGACTGATCCAGCGAACAGCCGGCCAGCACAAGCTCTCGGCACCTTGGGAAGGCCCCTTCATCATCAGCAAGGTGTTGGGCAACGACTCCTACTACCTCATCGACGCTCAGAAGCCTCGAGCACGCAAAAGAGATGACTCCGGCAAGGAGACGGAGCGACCATGGAATGCAAACCTCCTTCGAAGGTTTTACAGTTGATGCAGTATGTACCACGCCAACTTTTGTATTAAGTACGAAGACTCCGGGTCCCCCGAGAAGAGCTCGGGGACTGCCCTCTTTTATCTATATGATAAGTATTATGCCTATCAGTGTGTTATTTCATTTAGTCCGCCTGGCACCGGGTTCGACCAGTCGACCCAGGGACTCGCCGCCTTGTACTATGTGATGCTTCCTGCATCCGGACAAGTAATGTGTTGACACTTAAGCTATCTCCTGCCAGAAGCCGCAGCTCGCAGAACGACTGTTCGGTCGGCAGGAGTTAAGGCAGAAAGGGTGTCTGCATGAAAAATGGCTAAGGACCCAAAGCATGCACATAGTCCAAGCCGGCTTCCCGCTTCACTGACCGGCTGCCGAGCAGCCGGCCGGCCGGCTTCTACTTAACTTGCTAAAAAACTCTAATCGGCTAAGTACTTGCCTCCCAAAAGTGGCTAAGTACTTGACCCAGCCACAGTCCGCAGAGCGGCTGTTCGGCTGGCAAGACGGCAACCGAGGGAAGGCGGCAAAGGAAAAAGCCAAGGAGCAGAAAGCAAGGAAAGATAGAAATGGGCGAGCATATTTACATATCAAAAGGCCCTTGGCCAACATTCAATAGAAGTTTGAAATACACCCCGCGGGTGGAACTGTGCGAAGTTAACAAAGTTTGTCAAGACTGATAAGCAGGTAGAAACAAAGGTAAATTGGCAGCCTAGGAAGCGGCAGACGGGTTCGGCGGAACGGTCGAGTCGGTGGTGCCGGTTGGTGGAGCGGCCGGCTGGTCGGTCTCCGCTTGGTCGCCTTCAGCAGTAGCCGCCTCGCTCAGGCGTGGCTCGTTGCTGGAGGCGCGGTCGAGCTGAGGCTGGCCGTCTGCTCCAACCTCTGGCGCCTCCTCTTCACTTTCCTCCTCTTCCCTGCCTTCTCCCTCGTCGCTGGAGTCAATCACTTCGGCCGAGTCCTCGCCATCCTCCGGGTTCAGCCCGAACCACTCTGGTGGCGCCTCGGCGCCATTCTCGGCCAGCTCTGGGATGAAGATGCTGGTGTTGGTGTACTCAGCGATTGCCGCCGCTCGCTTGACAAGATCACCCTCCACCGCCACCAGCTCCTCCTGGGCCTCCTGTCGAAACGTGGTCAACTGGGATAGATTTAGCCCAGGGTACCACGCCTTGACAAACTCCAAGGACCGGCGTGCTCCGGCCCGGGCCGTGGAGCCCTTCCACGCCTCAAGCGGCCGGCCGCCACCTCCAGCCAGTCGGCAGTCCGTCTGGGTGTGCGCGAAGCCGGCATGTCTGGCCACAGGGCGGCGATCGCCTGGGCGCCGACACGCTGAAGGCGGCGCAACATCTGATGAGCCGGCCGAAGACGAGCCTGGATGCTGAGAAGCTGCTCGCTAAGAGTGCGGGGGGCGTCGGCAGCGATCTGCTCACCTTTTGCCCTCCGTCCTTCGTGATCGGCCTCGATAGCCTGGTTGGCAGCACCAGAGTGACCTGGGAAGAAGTCTGCTCGGACAAAAAAGCAAAAGAGTCAAATCAGAAACAAGAAGCCGGCCTGATCAGAAGCTGGCAGCTCGAAGAAAGAGTAAAGAAGGAAGCTCACCATCAACCATGTCTTCGATCTCGCCGAAGCCGGCGGTCAGCATTGCCTCCTTGTCGGTCCAGGCGGAGCTTTCGGTCTCGAACTCAGCAAGGAGACCGGCCTCCTTGTCCTCCGCCTCCTTCTGGGCCTTCTTGAGAAGCTCTGTCTGCTCCACCAGTTGCGTGACCAGCCGGTCACGCTCCTCGGCCAGCTTGTTGCAGTCCGCCTCCTTGGCACACAGCACGGTGTTGGCTTCGCCCAGCTGCTGCTACAGGGCGGCGTTGGCCTCTACAAAAGCAGAAGAAGAAAAGGACATCAACTATCAACAAAGAGAGATATAGTTGCTGGGAAGATCCGGCCCGACTGCACAACAGTCGGCCTGAATCTTGGGGACTATAGCCCGTGGGTGCGCCAGCGCGCCCCCGCGGAGAAAGAAGTTATCAAATATCAATAGAGAAGAAGAACAGTTGCCAGGAAGATCCGGCCCGATTGCTCAGCAGTCGGCCCGAATCTCGGGGACTACAGCCCGCGGGTGCGCCAGCGCGCCCCCGCAGAGAAAGAAAAAGACTTACTCCAGCTCTCCGACAAGTCGACGATCCGTTGATCCAAATCCTGGACTTTGGAGTTGAAGGCGGCTGCACGGAGGTTATGTTAATCCTGCAGCAAAGATATCAGACAATACTAGTACTCGGAGCTTGCCAATTAAAGTTCCGAGCTGCCTGCTCAGCAGCCGACCCGAAACTCGGGGACTACACCCAGTGGGTGCGCTGGCGCGCCCCCACGGAGCAATACAAGAATTAAAAACAAAGAAGCAAGAAGCATACCCGGACGGCTGCTCGCGACTCCAGGAACGCAGTGTTGTAGTGCTTGAGTGCATCGGCTTCAGCGCGGTGCTTGGCCTGGACGTCCAGGATCGCCTTGTTCAGAGGGCCCGTCCCGCCTTCCCGCACCCACCTAGTGGGCGCGGCGCTGGTCGCCTCGGCGTCCAGGATCGAAGAGCTCGCGGCACCGGTCTCCAGCGGGCGTGGCGCCGAGGCCGCCTTTGCAAATCGGCGGTGCGATGGTGTGCGGACCTCGGGAGTTGGGACGGTTACCATCTCGTCTCCGGCTGGTGGCGCCGGCGGATCAGTCGGCTGCTTGTCTCGCGCCTCCTCAGAAGGTGGTGGCGGGGGCACGATTACGTCCGGCATGGCAACATCGCCGCCGTCCCTCTCCATGATCGGGTGCTCGTCGCCGGCTCCCCCAGTCGGCGCCATGAACTCTGGTGGTGGCGGCGCGGAGTTCAGGGGATGACAAATACCGCCGACTGGCGGCGTGCGGCCTCTTCGGCCTGCTCCTTCGCCACGGTAGCGGCCTCGGCCTCCGCCAGCTTCTTCAAGGCGGCGGCCTCCGCCTTGTCCGCCTCCGCCTTCTCCAGGCGGGCGGCTTCCTGCTCCTCGCGCGCCTCTTGCACTTTTCGCTCCGTCGCCTCCCGGAGGTCGGCGGCCGGATCGATTCGCCGGGTGGTGGTGGAGGTCTCCGCCGACCCAACGATGGAGGCGGCGGGCGACTTCTCGAGAGAGAGAGAGAGAGCGGAGCCCTAAATCAAGAAAATAAAGCAAAGGAAGTTCAGAAAGAATCAACGAGAACAAAGAGCACAAGGAAAAGATACTCACGCCGACACCATAGGAGGCGCCTTTGGGAGCTTCTGGTACTTGGCCGCCTTCGCTGCGGCCTCCTTCCGCCTGGTCGCGGCGGTCGGATTCTTGGTCTTCTTCGGCGCGCTGCCGAACAAGATGGCGCCTTGTTTATGCTTGCGCGTGCCACCTCGAGCAGACGGCTCGACGGAGGGGCCCGCGTCCGCCCTGCCGGCGCCGCGCGCAGGGCACGGCTCTTCTTCCTCCTCCTCATCATCGGGCCAGGTCTTGATGCCGCCTTCTTCGGAGCCGCCTGCTTCGTAGACGCCGCCTGTCGCGGTGTCCTCCAAGGCGGCCGCCCCCAAGTCGGGGTCGTCCACGTCGCTCACCGCCCGGTCCGGCTGGTAATCGCCACCCGCCCCTACGATGGCGGCCGTCGCTTCCGACATGTAGATCTGTTTCAAATGATGAGAGTCCGGCTGATCAAGACCAAGATCAAGACTGAGACGAGTATCAAAAAGAAAGAATTGGAAAACTTACCGCAGGCGGCGGGTCGGCGCGGGAATATGGCCGCTTGCCGAAGCTCCAAGACCCCTCCAGCTTGAGGCCGGAGATCTCGTTCACCAAGTTCGCGACCTCGGCAGCCGACATCTCCTTGGTGCTCAGCCGGCACGGGTCGCGATGCCCGCTCATCCGGCTGATCAGGTGCGGCTGGCCTTGGAGCGGGAGAACCCGGCGCGCGACGAAGGCGACCAACAAGTCGGACGCCTTGAGGCCTTTGGTGTTGGTCAACTTCCGGAGTCGTTGGATGGCAGCGGCGCCGTCTGCTGATACCGGCTTGGGCTTGTAGCCCCAGCTGGCCCGAGGCTCAGCCGGCGGACCGGCTACATAAGCCGGCAGGTTGATGAAGTCGACGGCCGGGTCCACGTTCTCCACGTAGAAGTAAGATTGCTGCCACATCTTGACCGACTGTGGCAGCTTGATGGTGGGGAAGGCGTTCTTCGACGACGGCCGGCGAACCGCGATGAAGGCACCACACTGGGCAGCCACCTCCCGGGCGGAGGTGCCCAGCTTGGTGTAGAAGAATGCTCCCCACAACTCAATGGTGGGGAGGATGCCGAGATAGCCTTCGCACAGCGTGACGAAGGCGGCCAGGAGCATCACGGTGTTGGGCGTGATGTGGTGAGGCTGGAGGTGATAAAACTCAAGAAACAAGCGGAGAAAGCCGCTCGCCGGCAGGCCGATGCCGCGGATGAAATGCGAGCGGAAGACGACCCGCTCGCCCTCCCCCGACCCCGGCGAGATCTCTCCCTCCGGCGGCACGCGCGCCTTCACGTAGCCCGTGCCGGGGAGACGCCGCGTCTCGCGGAGGAAAGTGATATGGTCCTCGTTGACGTTGGACCCGTCCTAGTCTCCTCCTCGCTCGCGCGCCATGGAGAGCTCGACGAAGAAAGGGCGCGGCGAGGGAGCTGAGAATGGAGCGGGGCAAAAAGGGCTCGACGGAGACGAGCTGCGGCAGCGCTCCGGCATGGCTCGGGGGCGCTGCAGCGGGAGGAATAAGAAGGAGGCAAGAATGGGGTGGAGGGCCGCGCGTGCTCTGCCGCTCCCTCTCCTCCCCCTACTTATAGCCTGCGGGCTATGAAGCCGAGGGGGCGGGCGTGGGATTAACTGTGCCACGACCCCACGCTCCCATCTTTACCGCGCAAGTTACTGCGTGCAGTAACTCCGCGGGGAAACTCCACCGCCCGCCTCGGCCACAGCGGATCCGCTCGCGTGCCGAGGCCTGCTGGTGGCGGGCCCAGCCCGCAGTCACGTCCCATCATGCGCGTGGGCTGGCAGGCTGGCGCCACATGGCACGCCCACGACAGGCGGCGGGCCTAGAAGCTTAGCTAGCACGCCACCTAGTTCCCGCTGTTACACTCAAAATTCCAGATAAATCCGACTGGACGTGGCCGACTCCCCTCAGGCGGCTTGCCAGGAGTCGGATGAAGCTTCCACCCAGAGCACCCGGAGGAGGAAACTGTTGAGGCTCCTCGGCTCTTCAGTCGCGGCGCCTCACTAGCTTCGGGGACTACTGTCGGAGTAATGGGCCACGGGTAGCCTAACCCGAGTCCCAGAACCTTTCAAGCCATCGGGGCCGGCTGCGCCCCTCAAGACGTCAAGATAAAGCGCCACCTTCTGGTGGCCGGCTGGCCGAACGGCCGACTGCCAGAAGACGGCCATGCTCAGGAAGGCGGCTCCAAGACGGGCCGACTCCTAGCAGGCGGCCTCCAGAGAGGCCGGATCCTAGCAGTCGGCCCATGGCGCCCTCAGAGTCTACGCCCCCATTAAGATGACAAGACAGGGTGAGGCTGCAGTATAGCCCATCCCCCTGTATCCAGGGTCGGGCGTGGCCACAGTGCTCCGTACAGGCGGAGATCTCCGCCCAGCGCGGCACTATTGCCACTCCGCCCCTAACGACATTCCTTTCAGGCGGAGCACTGCTCCCACGACCGCCTGTCGGTACGGCCTGAAGACGGCGGGCCCTACCAGGCAGCTAGAGCCCGGAAGACGGCGGAAGCTTCAGCAGTCGGACCCGAGGGAGGCCGGCTCCTAGCAGGCGGCCCGTTCCTTCCTCGGGACCCATGCACCATTAACCAGATAAGACCTGGAGTGGCTACAGTGATCCCCCACCAGGCGGCGGGACTGTAGCCACGCTCCCCTGACCAATTTTGCGTCATTAGCATCACGGCTACAGTAATCAGCAGCCGGCAAGACCTGCGAGCGGCGGTAGCGGCCTGTCGGCTCCGTACCAGACCATTCGGCGGGGCCCGCCAGGCGGCGGGCCCCAGCTGTCGGCGGAGAAGCCGGCGACCAGATAGACTGACAGCTGGGTCCTACACCCGTCCAAATTACCATTGTACCCCTGGGGGTAGGCCTATATAAACCCCCAGGGCACCCATGCAAAGGGTTCCAACCTGTTAGAATTAGACTCACACCTAGGGGGAGAGGAGAGCAAGCCTTGCCTACTTCTACCTCTAGCATACAGCTCGAGGAGCACCATTGTACTCACTAGTGCCTTAGTGATCATGCGGAGACCCCGTAGAGAAGGACTAGGGGTGTTATCTCCTAGGAGAGCCCCGAACCTGGGTAAAGTGCGCCGGTGTTCGTGTCTACGCCTCATCCCGCTTCCAGGCACCGGCGACGTTCTACTCGCTCCCACCATGATAAGCCATCCATTGGCATATGTCACACCCAACCCCCTGTTGAGGAACGTAGCAATAATTCAAAATTTTCCTACGTGTCACCAAGATCAATCTAAGAGATGCTAGCAACGAGAGAGAGTGAGTGCATCTTCATACCCTTGAAGATCGCTAAGCGGAAGCGTTACAAAGAACGCGGTTGATGGAGTCGTACTCGCGGCGATTCAAATTGTGGAAGATCCGATCTAGCGCCGAACGGACGGCGCCTCTGCGTTCAACACACGTTCAGCCCGGGGACGTCTCCTCCTTCTTGATCCAGCAAGGGAGAGGAGAAGTTGAGGGAGAACTCCGGCAGCATGACGGCATGGTGGTGGAGCTTGTGGTATTCCTGCAGGGCTTCGCCAAGCTCTACGGAGGAGAAGGAAGAGTTGGAGTAGGGAGGGGCTACACCAGGGAAGGGGTGCGGCTGCCCTCTATCTCCCTCACTATATATAGGGGGAAGGGGGTGGAGGAGGCGCCCTAGGGTTCCCTAGGGGAGGGGCGGCGGCCACAGGGGAAACCCTAGATGGGTTTGGGCGCCCCCACCCCTAGGAAACTTGCCCCCCAAGCCGGGAGGGTGGCTGCCCTAGGGGAGGCGCCCCCACCTCTCCAGGTTAAGTGAGAGGGGTTGGGAGGGGCGCACAGCCCCTTAGTGGGCTGGTGTGCCCCCTCCCCTTGGCCCATAAGGCCCCCCAACGCTTGTCGGGGCCTCCGAAACACCTTTCGGTCAGGCTGGTCGTCACCCCGTACTCCCAGAACAATTCCGGACTCCAATACCCTTCGTCCAATATATCGATCTTCACCTCCGGACCATTCCGGAGTTCCTCATCACGTCCGGGATCTCATCTGGGACTCCGAACAACCTTCGGTAACCACATACTATTTCCCATAAAAACTCTAGCGTCACTGAACCTTAAGTGTGTAGACCCTACGGGTTCGGGAACCATGCAGACATGACCGAGACACCTCTCCGGCCAATAACCAATAGCGGGATCTGGATACCCATATTGGCTCCCAGATGTTCCACGATGATCTCATCGAATGAACCACGATGTCGGGGATTTAATCAATCCCGTATACAATTCCCTTTGTCCATCGGTATGTTACTTGCCCGAGATTCGATCATCGGTATCCCCATACCTTGTTCAATCTCATTACCGGCAAGTCTCTTTACTCGTTCCATAACGCATGATCCCGTGGCTAACTCATTAGTCACATTGAGCTCATTATGATGATGCATTACCGAGTGGGCCCAGAGATACCTCTCCGTCATACGGAGTGACAAATCCCAGTCTCGATTCGTGTCAACCCAACAGACACTTTCAGAGATACTTGTAGAGCACCTTTATAGCCACCCAGTTACGTTGTGACGTTTGGTACACCCAAAGCATTCCTACGGTATCCGGGAGTTGCACGATCTCATGGTCTAAGGAAATGATACTTGACATTAGAAAAGCTCTTAGCAAACAAACTACACGATCTTGTGCTATGCTTAGGATTGGGTCTTGTCCATCACATCATTCTCCTAATTATGTGATCCCGTTATCAATGACATCCAATGTCCATGGTCAGGAAACCATAACCATCTATTGATAAATGAGCTAGTCAACTAGAGGCTTACTAGGGACATGTTGTGGTCTATGTATTCACACATGTATTACGGTTTCTAGTTAATACAATTATAGCATGAACAATAGACAATTATCATGAACAAGGAAATACAATAATAACCATTTTATTATTGCCTCTAGGGCATTTTTCCAACAGTCTCCCACTTGCACTAGAGTCAATAATCTAGTTCACATCACTATGTGATTGTAAAGAATCCAACACCCATGGGGTTTGTTCATATCTCGCTTGTGGGAGAGGTTATTAGTCAACGGGTCTGAACCTTTCAGATCCGTGTGTGGTTTACAAATCTCTATGTCATCTTGTAGATGCAGCTACCACGCGCTACTTGGAGCTATTCCAAATAACTACTCTACTATACGAATCCGGTTTACTACTCAGAGTCATCCGGATTAGTGTCAAAGTTTGCATCGACGTAACCCTTTACGACGAACTCTTTTACCACCTCCGTAATCGAGAAAATTCCTTAGTCCTCTAGTTACTAAGGATAAGTTCGACCGCTGTCATGTGATCCATTCCTGGATCACTCTTGTACCCCTTGACTGACTCATGGCAAGGCACACTTCAGGTGCGGTACACAGCATAGCATACTGTAGAGCCTACGTCTAAAACATAGGGGACGACCTTCGTCCTTTCTCTCTCTTCTGCCGTGGTCAGGTCTTGAGTCTTACTCAATACTCACACCTTGTAACACAGCCAAGAACTCCTTCTTTGCTGATCTATTTTGAACTCCTTCAAAATCTTGTCACGGTATGTATTCATTTGAAAGTACTATTAAGCGTTTTTGATCTATCCTTAGAGATCTTGATGCTCAATGTTCAAGTAGCTTAATCCAGGTTTTCCATTGAAAAACACTTTTCAAATAACCCTGTATGCTTTCCAGAAATTCTACATCATTTCTGATCAACAATATGTTAACAACATATACTCATCAAAAATTCTATAGTGCTCCCACTCACTTCTTTGGAATTACAAGTTTATCATAAACTTTGTATAAACCCAAAATCTTTGATCATCTCATCAAAGCATACATTCCAACTCCGAGATGCTTACTCCAGTCCTTAGAAGGATTGCTGGAGCTTTGCATACTTGTTAGCATCTTTCAGGATTGACAAAACCTTCTGGTTGTATCACATACAACCTTTCCTCAAGAAAATCGTCGAGGAAACAATGTTTTGACATCCTATCTGCAAGATTTCATAAATAATGCAGTAACTGCTGATATAATTCCAACAGACTCTTAGCATCGCTACGAGTGAGAAAGTCTCATCGCAGTCAACTCCTTGAACTTGTCGGAAAACATCTTAACGACAAGTCGAGCTTTCTTAATGGTGACACTTACCATCATTGTTCGTCTTCCTTTTAAAATCCATCTGCACCCAACAGCCTTACGACCATCAAGTAGTTCTTCCAAAGTCTATACTTTGTTTTTATACATGGATCCTCTCTCGGATTTTATGGCCCCGAGCCATTCGTCGGAATCCGGGCCCACCATCGCTTCTCCATAGCTCGTAGGTTCATTGTTGTCTAGCAACATGACTTCCAAGACAGGATTATGTACCACTCTGAAGTAGTACGCATCCTTTCGACCTATGAGGTTTGGTAGTGAATTGATCCGAAGTTTCATGATCACTATCATAAGCTTCCACTTCAATTGGTGTAGGTGCCATAGGAACAACTTCCTGTGCCCTGCTACACACTAGTTGAAGTGACGGTTCAATAACCTCATCAAGTCTCCACCATCCTCCCACTCAATTCTTTCGAGAGAAACTTTTCCTCGAGAAAGGACCCATTTCTAGAAACAATCACTTTGCTTCCGGATCTGAAATAGGAGGTATACCCAACTGTTTTGGGTATTCTATGAAGATGCATTTATCCGCTTTGGGTTCGAGCTTATCAGCCTGAAACTTTTTCACATAAGCGTCGCAGCCCCAAACTTTTAAGAAACGACAGCTTAGGTTTTTCTAAACCACAGTTCATACGGTGTCATCTCAACGGAATTGCGTGGTGCCCTATTTAAAGTGAATGCGGTTGTCTCTAATGCCTAACCCATAAACGATAGTGGTATTCGATAAGAGACATCATGGTATGCACCATATCCAATAGGGTTCAGTTATGATGTTCGGACACACCATCACACTATGGTGTTCGAGGCGGTATTAGTTGTCAAACATTTTCCACAATGTGTTAATTGTGTGCCAAACTCGTAACTCAGATATTCATCTCTATGATCATATCATGGACATTTTATCCTCTTGTCACGATGATCTTCAACTTCACTCTGAAATTACTTAAACCTTTCAATAATTCAGACTTGTGTTTCATCAAGTAAATATACTTAGCATCTACTCAAATCATCTGTGAAGTAAGAACATAACGATATCCACTGCGTGCCTCAGCACTCATTGGACTGCACACATCAAAATGTATTACTTCCAACAAGTTGCTTTCTTGTTCCATCTTACTGAAAACGAGGCCTTTCAGTCATCTTGCCCATGTGGTATGATTTGCATGTCTCAAGTGATTCAAAATCAAGTGAGTCCAAACGATCCATCTGTATGGAGTTTCTTCATGCATATCTACCAATAGACATGGTTCGCATGTCTCAATCTTTTCAAAAACGAGTGAATCCAAAGATTCATCAACATGGAGCTTCTTCATGCGTTTTATACCAATATGACTCAAATGGCAGTGCCACAAGTATGTGGTACTATCATTACTGTCTTATATCTTTTGGCATGAACATGTGTATCACTACGATCGAGATTCAATAAACCATTCATTTTAGGTGCAAGACCATTGAAGGTATTATTCAAATAAACAGAGCAACCATTATTCTCCTTAAATGAATAACCGTATTGCGATAAACATAATCCAATCATGTCTATGCTCAACGCAAACACCAAATAACAATTATTTAGGTTTAACACCAATCTCGATGGTAGAGGGAGCGTGCGATGTTTGATCACATCAACCTTGGAAACACTTCCAACATATCGTCATCTCACCTTTAGCTAGTCTCTGTAGCCTTTTATTTCGAGTTACTAACACTTAGCAACCAAACCGGTATTTATTACCCTGGTGCTACTAGGAGTACTAGTAAAGTACACATTAATATAACGTATATCCAAAATACTTTTGTCGACCTTGCCAGCCTTCTCATCTACCAAGTATCTAGGGTAGTTCTGCTTCAGTGACCGTTCCCCTCATTACAGAAGCACTTAGTCTCGGGTTTGGGTTCAACCTTGGGTTTCTTCACTAGAGCAGCAACTGATTTGCCGTTTCATGAAGTATCCCTTCTTTCCCTTGCCCTTCTTGAAACTAGTGGTTTTACTAACCATCAACAATTCATGCTCCTACTCGATTTCTACTTCGCGGTGTCAAACATCGCGAATTGCTCAAGGATCATTATGTCTATCCCTAATATGTTATAGTTCATCACGAAGCTCTAATAGCTTGGTGGCAGTGACTATGGAGAACCATCACTATCTCATCTGGAAGATTAACTCCCACTCGATTCAAGCGATTGTAGTACTCAGACAATCTGAGCACATGCTCAACGATTGAGCTTTTCTCCCTTAGTTTGCAGGCTTAAGAAACTTGTCAGAGGTCTCATACCTCTTGACATGGGCACTAGTCTGAAATCACAATTTCAGTCTTTGGAACATCTCATATGTTCTGCGACGTTTCAAAAACGTCTTTGGCGCCTCAATTCTAAACCGTTAGCATTACGCACTGAACTATCACGTAGTCATCAAAACATGTATGTCAGATGTTTCGCAACATCTACAGACGACGCTCGAGGTTCAGCACACCGAGCGGTGCATTAAGGACATAAGCCTTCTGCGCAGCAACGAGGATAATCCTTAGTTTACGGACCCAGTCCGCATAATTTCTACTATCAACTTTCAACTAAATTTTCTCTAGGAACATATCTTAAACAGTAGAACCAAAGCGTAAGCTACGACATAATTTGCAAAGACCTTTTGACTATGTTCATGATAATTAAGTTCATCTGATTATTTAATGAACTCCCACTTAGATAGACATCCCTCTAGTCATCTAAGTGATACATGATCCGAGTCAACTAGGCCGTGTCCGATCATCACGTGAGACGGACTAGTCATCATCGGTGAACATCTTCATGTTGATCGTATCTACTATACGACTCATGTTCGACCTTTCGGTCTCTTGTGTTCGGAGGCCATGTCTGTACATGCTAGGCTCATCAAGTCAACCTAAGTGTTTCGCATGTGTAAATCTGGCTTACACCCATTGTATGCGAACATTAGAATCTATCACACCCGATCATCACGTGGTGCTTCGAAACAACGAACCTTCGCAACGGTGCACAGTTAGGGGGAACACATCTCTTGAAATTTGAGTGAGGGATCATCTTATTTATGCTACCGTCGTTCTAAGCAAATAAGATGTAAACATGATAAACATCACATGCAAATCATAAAGTGACATGATATGGCCAATATCATCTTGCGCCTTTGATCTCCATCTTCGAGGCGCGGCATGATCACCTTCGTCACCGGCATGACACCATGATCTCCATCATCGTGTCTTCATGAAGTTGTCTCGCCAACTATTACTTCTACTACAATGGCTAACAGTTAGCAATAAAGTAAAGTAATTACATGGCATTTTTCATTGACACGCAGGTCATAAAATAAATTAAGACAACTCCTATGGCTCCTGCCAGTTGTCATACTCATCGACATGCAAGTCGTGATTCCTATTACAAGAATATGATCAATCTCATACATCACATATATCATTCATCACATCCTTTTGGCCATATCACATCACATGGCATTCCGGAGTTCCTCGTCACGTCCGGGATCTCATCCGGGACTCCGAACAACCTTCGGTAACCACATACTATTTCCCATAAAAACTCTAGCATCACCGAACCTTAAGTGTGTAGACCCTACGGGTTCGGGAACCATGCAGACATGACCGAGACACCTCTCCGGCCAATAACCAATAGCGGGATCTGGATACCCATATTGGCTCCCACATGTTCCAAGATGATCTCATCGGATGAACCACGATGTCGGGGATTCAATCAATCCCGTATACAATTCCCTTTGTCCATCGGTATGTTACTTGCCCGAGATTCGATCATCGGTATCTCCATACCTTGTTCAATCTCGTTACCGGCAAGTCTCTTTACTCGTTCCGTAACGCATGATCCCGTGGCTAACTCATTAGTCACATTGAGCTCATTATGATGATGCATTACCGAGTGGGCCCAGAGATACCTCTCCGTCATACGGAGTGACAAATCCCAGTCTCGATTCGTGCCAACCCAACAGACACTTTCGGAGATACCTGTAGTGCACCTTTATAGCCACCCAGTTACGTTGTGACGTTTGGTACACCCAAAGCATTCCTACGGTATCCGGGAGTTGCACGATCTCATGGTCTAAGGAAATGATACTTGACATTAGAAAAGCTCTTAGCAAATGAACTACACGATCTTGTGCTATGCTTAGGATTGGGTCTTGTCCATCACATCATTCTCCTAATGATGTGATCCCGTTATCAATGACATCCAATGTCCATGGTCAGGAAACCATAACAATCTATTAATAAATGAGCTAGTCAACTAGAGGCTTACTAGGGACATGTTGTGGTCTATGTATTCACACATGTATTACGGTTTCCAGTTAATACAATTATAGCATGAACAATAGACAATTATCATGAACAAGGAAATACAATAATAACCATTTTATTATTGCCTCTAGGGCATATTTCCAACACCCCTGACATTTGGCGCCCACCGTGGGGCGAGGTGCACCGTCTCCCGGAGACCTGTTCTGGACGGGAACCCTGTTCCTTCTTGGCGAGCGCAGCCAGCCCGGCACGCCAGACGGCGTCTGCACCGACACGCTGCGTGGCGCGGAGGTCGCCTGCGCGGCGAGCTGCCTTCTAGGTAAAGGTAGCTCATATTCAGTCCCATCATTATCAAGATTCATATTGGAAAACAAAGATTTAATAGGGGACACATCAATAACTTTTAGATCTTCATCTTTATTCCTACAAAAAAATTCCGGCTTAGCGGCCATCTTATTAACTAAGGTGGCCTGCTTATCCGAAACTTTAGCTATTAATTTTTTGAGATGAGCAATCTAAGATTTCAAACCATAAAATTCTTTAGAGATATGATCGAGCTCTTTATTCATATAACCCATAAAGCTTTTTTGTTCCTTAAGGTCTTTCCTAAAGAAATTATTATGCTCAAATTGTAAAGTCATAAAACTCCTGACGTTGCTTTCGATCTCTTCCAACCTTTTAAGGTGAAGATCACCAAATCTAGGTAGAGCCATCTTAACAAGCAAGCAATCCAACACACGGGCAAACAAGAAGCGAGCGAAAAAGAGGCAACGGAGAGAGGGCGAATAAAACGGCAAGGGTGAAGTGGGGGAGAGGAAAACGAGAGGCAAATGGCAAATAATGTAATGCGGAAGATAAGAGTTTGTGATGGGTACTTGGTATGTTGACTTTTGCGTAGACTCCCCGGCAACGGCGCCAGAAATCCTTCTTGCTACCTCTTGAGCATTGCGTTGGTTTTCCCTTGAAGAGGAAAGGGTGATGCAGTAAAGTAGTGTAAGTATTTCCCTCAGTTTTTGAGAACCAAGGTATCAATCCAGTAGGAGGCCACACTCAAGTCCCTCGTACCTACACAAAAAAATAAAAACCTCGCAACCAACGCAATAAAGGGGTTGTCAATCCCTTCACAGTCACTTACGGAAGTGAGATCTGATAGATATGATAAGATAATATTTTTGGTATTTTTATAATAAAGATGCAAAGTAAAATAAAAGGCAATAAAAATAGCTAAGTGTTGGAAGATTAATATGATGGAAAATAGACCCGGGGGCCATAGGTTTCACTAGTGGCTTCTCTCAAGAGTATAAGTATTACAGTGGGTGAACAAATTACTGTTGAGCAATTGATAGAATTGAGTATAGTTATGAGAATATCTAGGTATGATCATGTATATAGGCATCACGTCCGTGACAAGTAGACCGACTCCTGCCTGCATCTACTACTATTACTCCACACATCGACCGCTATCCAGCATGCATCTAGAGTATTAAGTTCAAAAGAACAGAGTAACGCTTTAAGTAAGATGACATGATGTAGAGGGATAAACTCATGCAATATGATATAAACCCCATCTTGTTATCCTCGATGGCAACAATACAATACGTGCCTTGCTGCCCCTGTTGTCACTGGGAAAGGACACCGCAAGATTGAACCCAAAGCTAAGCACTTCTCCCATTGCAAGAAAGATCAATCTAGTAGGCCAAACCAAACTGTTAATTCGAAGAGACTTGCAAAGATAACCAATCATACATAAAAGAATTCAGAGGAGATTCAAATATTGTTCATAGATAAACTTGATCAAACCCACAATTCATCGGTCTCAACAAACACACCGCAAAAGAAGATTACATCGAATAGATCTCCACGAGAATCGTGGAGAACTTTGTATTGAGATCCAAAAAGAGAGAAGAAGCCATCTAGCTAATAACTATGGACCCGAAGGTCTGAGGTAAACAACTCACACATCATCGGAGAGGCTATGGTGTTGATGTAGAAGCCCTCCGTGATCAATGCCCCCTCCGGCAGGACGCCGGAAAAGACCCCAAGATGGGATCTCACGGGTACAGAAGGTTGCGGCGGTGGAATTAGGTTTTCGTGGATGCCTCTGTTGTTTTGGGGGTATGTAGGTATATATAGGAGGAAGAAGTACGTCGGTGGAGCAACGTGGGCCCCATGAGGGTGGAGGGCGCGCCCCCTGCCTCGTGCTCTCCTGGTTGATTTCTCGACGTAGACTCCAAGTCCTCTGGATCACGTTTTCTCTGAAAATCACGTTCCCGAAGGTTTCATTCCGTTTGGACTCCGTTTGATATTCTTTTTCTGCGAAACTCTGAAATAGGCGAAAAAACAGCAATTTAGACTGGGCCTCCGGTTAATAGGTTAGTCCCAAAAATAATATAAAAGTGTATAACAAAGCCCATTAATCATCCCAAACAGAATATAATATAGCATGAAGCAATCAAAAATTATAGATACGTTGGAGACGTATCAAGCATCCCCAAGCTTAATTCCTGCTCGTCCTCGAGTAGGTAAATGATAAAAACAGAATTTTTGATGCGGAATGCTACTTGGCATAATTTTTTAATGTAACCCTCTTAATTGTGGTATGAATATTCAGATCTGAAAGATTCAAGATAAAAGTTTAATGTTGACATAAAAGAAATAATACTTCAAGGATACTAACTAAGCAATTATGTCTTCTCAAAATAACATGGCCAAAGAAAGTTCATCCCTACAAAATCATATAGTTTAGTCATGCTCCATTTTCGTCACACAAGAATGCTCTCATCATGCAAAACCCCGATGACAAGCCAAGCAATTGTTTCATACTTTAGTAATCTCAAACTTTTTCAACCTTCACGCAATACATGAGCGTGAGCCATGGATATAACACTATGGGTGGAATAGAATATAATGATGGGGGTTATGTGGAGAAGGCAAAAAAAGGGAAAGTCTCACATCAACGCGGCTAATCAACGGGCTATGGAGATGCCCATCGATTGATGTTAATGCAAGGAGTAGGGATTGCCATGCAATGGATGCACTGGAGCTATCAATGCATGAAAGCTCGACAAAAGAATCTAAGTGGGTGTGCGTCCAACTTGCTTGCTCACGAAGACCTAGGGCATTTGAGGAAGCCCATTGTTGGAATATACAAGCCAAGTTCTATAATGAAAAGTTCCCACTAGTATATGAAAGTGACAAAACAAGAGACTCTCTATCATGAAGATCATGGTGCTACTTTGAAGCACAAGTGTGGAAAAAAGGATAGTAGCATTGTCCCTTTTTATTTTTATTTTTTTTGGGCCTTCCTTTTTTTCTTTTTTTTATTTGGCCTTTCTTCTTTTTTTATTGGGACAATGCTCTATGAATGATGATCATCACACTTCTATTTATTTACAACTCAATGATTACAACTCGATACTAGAACAAGGTATGACTCTATATGAATGCCTCCGGCGGTATACCGGGATAGGCAATGAATCAAGAGTGACATGTATGAAAAATTATGAACGGTGGTTTTGCCACAAATACGATGTCAACTACATGATCATGCAAAGCAATATGACAATGATGAACATGTCATGATAAACGGAACGGTGGAAAGTTGCATGGCAATATATCTCGGAATGGCTATGGAAATGCCATAATAGATAGGTATGGTGGCTGTTTTGAGGAAGATATAAGGAGGTTTATGTGTGACAGAGCGTATCATATCGCGCGGTTTGGATGCACCGGCGAAGTTTGCACCAACTCTCAATGTGAGAAAGGGCAATGCACAGTACCGAAGAGGCTAGCAATGATGGAAGGGTAAGAGTGCGTATAATCCATGGAATCAACATTAGTCATAAAGAACTCACATACTTATTGCAAAAATCTACAAGTCATCAAAAACCAAGCACTACGCGCATGCTCCTAGGGGGATAGATTGGTAGGAAAAGACCATCGCTCGTCCCCGACCGCCACTCATAAGGAAGACAATCAAAGAACACCTCATGTTTCAAATTTGTTACATAACGTTTACCATACGTGCATGCTACGGGACTTGCAAACTTCAACACAAGTATTTCTCAATTTCACAACTACTCAACTAGCACAACTTTAATATCACTACCTCCATACCTCAAAACAATCATCAAGCATCAAACTTCTCTTAGTATTCAGCACACTCATAAGAAAGTTTTTACTAGTCTTGAATACTTAGCATATTAGGATTAATTTTCCTATTTAAGAAAATTGCCATGCTGTTTAAGACTCTCAAAATAATATAAGGGAAGCATGAGAGAATAATAGTTTCTATAAAACAAAACCACCGCCGTGCTCTAAAAGATATAAGTGAAGCACTAGAGCAAAAACTATATAGCTCAAAAGATATAAGCGAAGCGCATAGAGTATTCTAATAAATTCTGAATCATGTGTGTCTCTCTCAAAAGGTGTGTACAGCAAAGATGATTGCGGTAAACTAAAAAGCAAAGACTCAAATCATACAAGACGCTCCAAGCAAAACACATATCATGTGGTGAATAAAATATAGCTCCAAGTAAAGTTACCGATGGAAGTAGACGAAAGAGGGGATGCCTTCCGGGGCATCCCCAAGCTTTGGCTTTTTGGTGTCCTTAGATTATCTTGGGGTGCCATGGGCATCCCAAAGCTTAGGCTCTTGCCACTCCTTGTTCCATAATCCATTAAATCTTTTACCCAAAACTTGAAAACTTCACAACACAAAACTTAACAGAAAATCTCATGAGCTCCATTAGCGAAAGAAAACAAAACACCACTTCAAGGTACTGTAATGAACTCACTCTTTATTTATATGGGTGTTAAACCTACTGTATTCCAACTTATCTATGGTTTATAAACTATTTTACTAGCCATAGATTCATCAAAATAAGCAAACAACACACGGAAAACAGAATCTGTCAAAAACAAAACAGTCTATAGTAATCTGTAACTAACGCAAACTTCTGGAACTCCAAAAACTCAGCCAAAATAGGAAGACCTAGACAATTTTTTATTGATCAGCAGCAATTGGAATCAATATTTTATCACGTTCTGGTGATTTTTGACAATTGTTTTCGTGAACAGAAAGTTTCTGGAATTTTCAGCAAGATCAAATAACTATCATCCAAGAAGATCCTATAGGTTTAACTTGGCACAAACACTAATTAAAACATAAAAACAAATCTAACCAGAGGCTAGATCAAAGATTTATTCCTAAACAGAAGCAAAAAAGCAAAAAAAAACTAAAAAAAATTTGGATTGCCTCCCAACAAGCGCTATCGTTTAACGCCCCTAGCTAGGCATAAAAGCAAGGATAGATCTAGGTATTGCCATCTTTGGTAGGCAATCCATAAGTGGCTCTCATAATAGATTCATAAGGTAATTTTATTTTCTTTCTAGGGAAGTGTTCCATGCCTTTCTTTAACGGAAATTGGAATCTAATATTTCCTTCCTTCATATCAATAATTGCACCAATCGTTCTAAGGAAAGGTCTACCAAGAATAATAGGACATGAAGGATTGCAATCTATGTCAAGAACAATAAAATCTACGGGCACATAGTTCCTATTTGCAACAATAAGAACATCATTAATTCTCCCCATAGGTTTCTTAATGGTGGAATCCGCAAGGTGCAAGTTCAAAGAACAATCATCAAATTCACGGAAACCTAGCAAATCACACAAAGTTTTTGGAATCGTGGAAACACTAGCACCCAAATCACACAAAGCATAGCATTCATGATCTTTAATTTTAATTTTAATAGTAGGTTCCCACTCATCATAAAGTTTTCTAGGGATATAAACTTCCAACTCAAGTTTTTCTTCATAAGATTGCATCAAAGCATCAAAGATATGTTTAGTAAAAGCTTTATGTTGACTATAAGCATGAGGAGAATTTAGCACGGATTGCAACAAGGAAATACAATCTATCAAAGAGAAATTATCATAATTAAATTCATTGAAATCCAAAATAGTGGGTTCATTAATATCTAGAGTTTTGATCTCTTCAATCTCACTTTTACCAATTTTAGCATCAAGATCTAACAACTCTGAATTTTTGGAACGCCTTCTAGGTAAAGGTAGCTCATATTCAGTCCCATCATTATCAAGATTCATATTGGAAAACAAAGATTTAATAGGGGACACATCAATAACTTTCAGATCTTCATCTTTATTCTCACAAAAAAAAATCCGGCTTAGCGGCCATCTTATTAACTAAGGTGGCCTGCTTATCCGAAACTTCAGCTATTAATTTTTCGAGATGAGCAATCTGAGATTTCAAACCATAAAATTCTTTAGACATATCATCGAGCTCTTTATTCATATAACCCATAAAGCTTTTTTGTTCCTTAAGCTCGTTCCTAAAGAAATTATTATGCTCAAATTGTAAAGGCATAAAACTCCTAACGTTGCTTTCGATCTCTTCCAACCTTTTAAGGTGAAGATCACAAAATCTAGGTAGAGCCATCTTGACAAGCAAGCAATCCAACACACGAGCAAACAAGAAGCGAGCGAAAAAGAGGCGAACGGAGAGAGGGCGAATAAAACGGCAAGGGTGAAGTGGGGGAGAGGAAAATGAGAGGCAAATGACAAATAATGTAATGCGGGAGATAAGAGTTTGTGATGGGTACTTGGTATGTTGACTTTTGCGTAGACTCCCCGGCAACGGCGCCAGAAATCCTTCTTGCTACCTCTTGAGCACTGCGTTGGTTTTCCCTTGAAGAGGAAAGGGTGATGCAGTAAAGTAGCGTAAGTATTTCCCTCAGTTTTTGAGAACCAAGGTATCAATCCAGTAGGAGGCCACGCTCAAGTCGCTCGTACCTACACAAACAAATAAAAACCTCGCAACCAACGCAATAAAGGGGTTGTCAATCCCTTCACGGTCACTTACGGAAGTGAGGTCTGATAGATATGATAAGATAGTATTTTTGGTATTTTTATAATAAAGATGCAAAGTAAAATAAAAGGCAATAAAAATAGCTAAGTGTTGGAAGATTAATATGATGGAAAATAGACCCGGGGCCATAGGTTTCACTAGTGGCTTCTCTCAAGAGCATAAGTATTACGGTGGGTGAACAAATTACTGTCGAGCAATTGATAGAAATGAGCATAGTTATGAGAATATCTAGGTATGATCATGTATATAGGCATCACGTCCGTGACAAGTAGACCGACTCCTGCCTGCATCTACTACTATTACTCCACACATCGACCGCTATCCAGCATGCATCTAGAGTATTAAGTTCAAAAGAACAGAGTAACGCTTTAAGTAAGATGACATGATGTAGAGGGATAAACTCATGCAATATGATATAAACCCCATCTTGTTATCCTCGATGGCAACAATAAAATACGTGCCTTGCTACCCCTGCTGTCACTGGGAAAGGACGCCGCAAGATTGAACCCAAAGCTAAGCACTTCTCCCATTGCAAGAAAGATCAATCTAGTAGGCCAAACCAAACTGATAATTCGAAGAGACTTGCAAAGATAACCAATCATACATAAAAGAATTCAGAGGAGATTCAAATATTGTTCATAGATAAACTTGATCATAAACCCACAATTCATCGGTCTCAACAAACACACCGCAAAAGAAGATTACATCGAATAGATCTCCACGAGAATCATGGAGAACTTTGTATTGAGATCCAAAAAGAGATAAGAAGCCATCTAGCTAATAACTATGGACCCGAAGGTCTGAGGTAAACTACTCACACATCATCGGAGAGGCTATGGTGTTGATGTAGAAGCCCTCCGTGATCAATGCCCCCTCCGGCAGGACGCCGGAAATGGCCCCAAGATGGGATCTCATGGGTACAGAAGGTTGCGTCAGTGGAATTAGGTTTTCGTGGATGCCTCTGTTGGTTTGGGGGTACGTAGGTATATATAGGAGGAAGAAGTACGTCGGTGGAGCAACGTGGGCCCCACGAGGGTGGAGGGCGCGCCCAGGGGGAGGGCGCGCCCCCTACCTCGTGCTCTCCTGGTTGATTTCTTGACGTAGACTCCAAGTCCTCTGGATCACGTTTGCTCCGAAAATCACGTTCCGGAAGGTTTCATTCCGTTTGGACTCCGTTTGATATTCTTTTTCTGCGAAACTCTGAAATAGGCAAAAAAACAGCAATTTGGGCTGGTCCTCCGGTTAATAGGTTAGTCCCAAAAATAATATAAAAGTGTATAACGAAGCCCATAAATCATCCAAAACAGAATATAATATAGCATGAAGCAATCAAAAATTATAGATACGTTGGAGACGTATCATCTATTCACAATGTAAAGTATGAATCAGAAACTTTATTGAGAAACTAACAAACTATAATCTCGGTCATTGAAGCAATTGCAATTTATCATAACATCGGAAAGAGTCAATGTAAGAGCTTTTCAGCAAGTCCACATACTCAACTATCATTTAGTCTTTCACAATTGCTAACACTCACGCAATACTTATGAGTATGGAGTTTTAATCGGACACAGAGAAAGATAGGAGCTTATAGTGTTGCCTCCCAACCTTTTACCTCAAGGGTAATGTCAACAATAATAGTTCATGCTAACTTACATCCAATTGGATATATGTATCAGGATCTTTCCAACACAAGGTGCTTGCCAAAGGATAAAATGTAAAAAGGAAAGGTGAAGATCACCATGACTCTTGCATAAGGGTAAAAGATAAAAGTAAAAGATAGGCCCTTCACAGAGGGAAGCAGAGGTTGTCATGCGCTTTCATGGTTAGATGCACGAAATCTTAATGCAAAAGAACGTCACTTTATATTGCCACTTGTGATATGGACCTTTATTATGCAGTCCGTCGCTTTTATTTCTTCCACATCACAAGATCGTATAAAGCTTATTTTCTCCACACTAATAAATCATACATATTTAGAGAGCAATTTTTATTGCTTGCACCGATGACAACTTACTTGAAGGATCTTACTCAATCCATAGGTAGATATGGTGGACACTCATGGCAAAATTGGTTTTAAGGGTATTCGGAAGCACAAGTAGTATCTCTACTTGGTGCAAAGAATTTGGCTAGCATGAGAGGGAAAGGCAAGCTCAACATGTTGGATGATCCATGAGAATATACTTTATTTCAGATATAAGAAAACATAACCCATTACGTTGTCTTCCTTGTCCAACATCAACTCTTTAACATGTCATATTTTAATGAGTGCTCACAATCATAAAAGATGTCCAAGATAGTATATTTATATGTGAAAACCTCTCTTTCTTTATTACTTCCTATTAATTGCAACGATGACCAAAACTATGTTTGTCAACTCTCAACAACTTTTATTCATCATACTCTTTATATGTGAAGTCATTACTCTCCATAAGATCAATATGATCTCTTTGTTTTCTTTTTATTCTTTCTCTTTTCTTTAATTCCCTCGAGATCATAGCAAGATAATCAAGCCCTTGACTCAACACTAATCTTTATTATATATAGCTCACGGACTCGATTACATAGAGGGATCATAAAGCAAAACTCAAAACTAAATCATACTAAAACTTTATTCTACTAGATCAAGATATTACTAAAAGGATCGAACTAAGAAAAACGGTAAAGATAGGAGTGTGATGGTGATACGATACCGGGGCACCTCCCCCAAGCTTGGCAGTTGCCAAGGGGAGTGCCCATACCCATGTGATTATATCTCTTTCCTCGGGGGTGGTGATGATGGAGTTGTTGATGATGTAGGCTTGTCGTCCATCTTCCAAGGCATAGGCTCACCATCATAGAAAGATGATCGAGTCTCCGGAATCCTCAAATCTGCAGCCAAACTCATCCTCTTGAATCTATATTCATACTCACAGTTTTGGTTTTGCAGGTGATAGATCTGGGCTTGGAGGTGCTCGATTTTCTCGTGAAGCTTGAAGATGGCCTCCCCAATGTCCTTGGCGTCCAGCTTGTGGTTGTTGCTGAACTCCGTGATCATTATGTGATTGGTGTCGAGTCCACACTCCACCATCTCCTGACACTTGAAGACTTGTTGCTCCATTGCTTCAAGCCTTGTCTCCATGCTTCCGGTCCTCCTTGGTCCCTCAACATCGCGGATGTGCAGCAACCCATCATGCATCTCAATGGTTTGAGGGTGTTGCAACACTTCCGCGAGGTAGGGGTTGATGACCTTCTCGACGAACTTGTCCTTGGGGGCGCTTGGAGACGTCATGGTGACCTAGATCTGTCAGAAAAACAGCTCGAAACGAAAACAGAGGATATTTGCGTGATACGTTGGTCAAAACCTTCGGGAGATTATATAATGAATTTTTACCGACCAAAAGAAGTATCGTGCAAGAAAATGGAGTCCGGAGAGCACACGAGGTGCCCACGAGGCAGGGGGCGCACCCAGGGGGTAGGGCGCGCCTCCCACCCTTGTGGAAGCCTCGTGTCCTTCCCGGACTACTTCTTATTTTCCTATTTTCTTAAATATTCCAAAACGGAGAAAAATTGCCATTAGAACTGTTTTGGAGTCGGTTTACTTACCGTACCACGTACCTATTCCTTTTCGGAGTCTGAAGCGTGCTGGAAAGTGTATCTTATGTATTCCTCCGGGGTTACGGTTTCAATAACATTAGTTTCAACATGTATAGGATTACCTGAGATATAATGTTTGATTCTTTGACCGTTCACCACCTTTGGATTTGTGCCTTCGAAGTTGTTGATTTTTATAGCACCGGAACGATAGACCTCCTCGATAACGTAAGGACCTTCCCATTTACAGAGAAGTTTTCCTGCAAAAAATCTTAAACGAGAGTTGTATAGCAGCACATAATCACCTACATTAAACTCACGCTTTTGTATCCTTTTGTCATGCCATCTTTTAACCTTTTCCTTGAAAGTTTGGCATTCTCATAGGCCTGGGTTCTCCATTCATCAAGTGAGCTAATGTCAAATAGCCTCTTTTCACCGGCAAGTTGAAATCATAGTTGAGCTCTTTAATAGCCCAATATGCCTTATGTTCTAGTTCGAGAGGCAAGTGACATGCTTTTCCATAAACCATCTTATACGGAGACATACCCATAGGATTTTTATATGCAGTTCTATAGGCCCATAATGCATCATCAAGTTTCTTGGACCAATTCTTTCTAGATCTATTAACAGTCTTTTGCAAAATTAATTTGAGCTCTCTATTGCTCAATTCTACTTGACCACTGGACTGCGGGTGATACGGAGATGCAATTCTATGATTAACATCATATTTAGCAAGCATTTTATGAAAGGCACCATGAATAAAATGTGAACCACCATCAGTCATTAAATATCTAGGGACTCCAAACCTCGGAAAAATAACTTCTTTAAGCATCTTAATAGAAGTGTTATGATCAGCACTAATAGTTGGAATAGCCTGTACACACTTAGTAATGTAATCAATAGCAACTAAAATATGTGTATACCCATTAGAGGAAGGAAACAGTCCCATGCAATCAAAGCCCCAAACATCAAATGGTTCAACAACAAGTGAATAATTCATAGGCATTTCTTGACGTCTACTAATATTACCAATTCTTTGACATTCATCACAAGACAAGACAAACTTACGGGCATCCTTGAAGAGAGTAGGCCAATAAAAACCGGATTGCAATACCTTATGTGCAGTTCTATCTCCAGCGTGGTGCCCTCCATAAGCCTCGGAGTGGAACTTGCGTAGGATTTGTTCCTGTTCATGCTCAGGTACACAACGTCTAATAACACCATCTACTCCTTCTTTATAAAGATGTGGGTCATCCCAAAAGTAATGTCTCAAGTCATAGAAAAACTTTTTCTTTTGCTGGTATGTGAAACTAGGTGGTATAAATTTAGCAACAATGTAATTAGCATAATCAGCATACCATGGAGCAGTTCGAGAAGCATTTATGACAGCCAATTGTTCATCAGGAAAGCTATCATCAATGGGTAGTGGGTCATCAAGAACATTCTCTAACCTAGACAAGTTGTCTGCAACGGGGTTCTCAGCTCCCTTTCTATCAATAATATGCAAATCAAATTCTTGTAGCAAGAGAACCCATCTAAGAAGTCTAGGCTTAGCATCTTTCTTTTTCATAAGGTATTTAATAGCAGCATGATCAGTGTGAATAGTTACTTTAGAATCAACAATATAAGGTCTAAACTTATCACAAGCAAAAACAACTGCTAAAAATTCTTTTTCAGTGGTAGCATAATTTCTCTGGGCATTGTCTAGAGTTTTACTAGCATATTGAATAACATTTAATTTCTTATCAACTCTTTGTCCTAGAACAGCACCTACAACATAATCACTAGCATCACACATAATTTCAAAAGGTAAATTCCAATCAGGTGGTTGAACAATAGGTGCAGAAATCAAAGCTTTCTTAAGTATTTCAAATGCCTCTACACAATCATCATCAAAGACAAAAGGAATATCTTTTTGTAATAGATTAGTCAGAGGCCAAGAAATTTTTGAGAAGTCCATAATGAACCTCCTATAAAAACCGACATGACCCAGAAAACTTCTTATACCTTTGATGTCCTTAGGACACGGCATCTTTTCAATAGCATCAACTTTAGCTTTATCAACTTCAATGCCTCTTTCAGAAATTGTATGCCCCAAGACAATGCCTTCATTAACCATAAAGTGGCATTTCTCCCAATTCAAGACGAGATTAGTTTCTTCACATCTCTGCAAAACTCGATCAAGGTTGCTCAAGCAATCATCAAAAGAAGATCCATAAACGGAGAAATCATCCATGAAAACCTCACAAATCTTTTCACAAAAGTCAGAGAATATAGCCATCATGCATCTTTGAAAGGTAGCGGGTGCATTACATAAACCAAACGGCATACGTCTATAAGCAAAAGTACCAAAAGGGCAAGTAAAAGTGGTCTTTTCTTGATCCTCAGCTGACACAGGTATTTGAGAGAAACCAGAGTAACCATCTAGAAAGCAAAAATGTGTATGTTTGCATAATCTTTCTAGCATTTGATCAATAAAAGGCAAAGGGTAATGATCTTTTTTAGTAGCTTTATTTAATTTGCGGAAATCAATTACCATCCTATAACCTGTAACAATTCTTTGTGGGGTCAATTCATCTTTATCATTAGGGACAACAGTAATACCTCCCTTCTTAGGGACACAATGGACAGGACTTACGCACTGACTATCAGCAACAAGATAAATTATACCTGCCTCGAGGAGCTTTAATATTTCCTTTCTTACCACTTCTTTCATCTTAGGATTTAGCTGTCATTCGTGATCAATAACTGGTTTGGCATCTTTCTCCAAATTTATTTTGTGTTGACATAGAGTGGGACTAATGCCCTTAAGATCATCAAGAGTATATCCAATAGCAGCACGGTGCTTCTTCAGAGTTTTCAATAATTTCTCTTCCTCCTTCTCCGAAAGGTTAGCACTGATAATAACAGGATATATCTTCTTTTCATCAAGATAAGCATATTTAAGAGTATCAGGTAATGGTTTAAGCTCAAACACGGGATCACCCTTGGGTGGAGGAGGATCCCCTAGAATTTCAATAGGCAAGTTCTGTTTCAAAATAGGTCCCTGTTTAAAGAATACTTCAACTATTTTCCTTCTTTCATTCATAAACATATCATTTTCATGGTCGAGAAAATATTGTTCTAAAGGATCATTAGGAGGCACAGCAATAGAAGCAAGACCAATAATTTCATCTTTACTAGGCAATTCCTCATCACGGTGTTGTCTACTAAATTTAGCAAAATTAAACTCATGAGACATATCACCCAAACCAATAGTAACAACATCCTTTTCGCAGTCTATCCTAGCATTAACAGTGTTCAAGAAGGGTCTACCAAATATAATGGGACAAAAGCTATCTTGTGGGGAACCAAGAACAAGAAAATCAGCAGGATATTTAACCTTCCCACACAAGACTTCAACATCTCTAACAATCCCAATCGGTGAAATAGTATCTCTATTGGCAAGCTTAATGGTAACATCGATATCTTCTATCTCAGCAGGTGCAATATCATGCATAATTTCTTCGTATAAAGAATGAGGTATTGCACTAGCACTAGCACCCATATCACATAAGCCATGATAACAATGACCTCCTATTTTAACAGAAATAACAGGCATGCCTACCACATGTCTATGTTTATCTTTAGCACCAGGTTTAGCAATTCTAGCAGTCTCATCACAGAAGTAAATAACATGCCCATCGATATTATCAGCCAATAGATCTTTAACCATAGCAATTTTAGGTTCAACTTTAACTTGCTCAGGGGGTTTGTGTGTCCTAATATTACTTTTGTTGACTACAATTGAAGCTTTAGCATGATCCTTTATTCTAACAGGGAAAGGTGGTTTCTCAACATAAGCAGTAGGAACAATAGGATCATTATAAGTGATAGTCTTTTCTTCAACTTTAATAGGTGCAACTACTCTTACTTCAATGGGAGGATTATATTTAAACCACTTCTCCTTAAGGAGATCAACATGAGTAGCAAATGATTCACAAAAAGAAGCTACTATCTCAGAGTCAAGTCCATATTTAGTGCTAAATTCACGGAAAGCATCGGTATCCATAAAAGATTTAACACAATCAAACTTAGGTGTTATACCTGACTCCTTACCTTCGTCGAGATCCCAATCTTTAGAGTTGCGTTTAATTCTTTCCAATAAATCCCATTTGAATTCAATAGTCTTCATCATAAAAGAGTCAGTACAAGAAGTATCGAGCATGGAGCGATTATTGAGAGAAAGCCGAGCATAAAATTTTTGAATAATCATTTCTCTTGAGAGCTCATGATTGGGGCATGAATATAACATTGACTTAAGCCTCCCCCAAGCTTGAGCGTTGCTTTCTCCTTCGCGAGGCCAAAAATTATATATATAATTACGATCACGATGAACAAGATGCATAGGATAAAACTTCTGATGAAATTCCAATTTCAATCGTTTGTAGCTCCATGATCCCATATCATCACATAGCCTAAACCATGTCAATGCATCTCCCTTCAAAGATAAAGGGAAAACCTTCTTCTTGATGACATCCTCGGGCATACCTGCAAGCTTAAATAATCCACAAACTTCATCCACATAGATTAAGTGTAAATCGGGATGCAATGTTCCATCTCCTGCAAAAGGATTAGCTAGCAGTTTCTCCATCATACCCGAAGGAATTTCAAAGTAAACATTTTCAGTAGGTTCAGTAGGTTGAGGGGTAGCTAATTGTGGTTCCGGACGGGGTGAAGATACCCCGAACAAACCCCTCAAAGGATTGTTTTCCATAGTAACAAGTGACAGTAAATTTCAGCACACTATATAAATTTTTCCTTACCAAATTCCACCTACCAAAGGCGCTTCACTCCCCGGCAACGGCGCCAGAAAATAGCCTTGATGACCCACAAGTATAGGGGGTCTATCGTAGTCCTTTCGATAAGTAAGAGTGTTGAACCCAATGAGGAGCAGAAGGAAATGACAAGCGGTGTTCAGTAAGGTATTCTCTGCAAGCACTGAAATTATCGGTAACAGATAGTTTTGTGATAAGGTAATTTGTAACGAGTAACAAGTAACAAGTGTAAATAAAGTGCAGCAAGGTGGCCCAATCCTTTTTGTAGCAAAGGACAAGCCTGGACAAACTCTTATATAGAGAAAAGTGCTCCCGAGGACACATGGGAATTATCATCAAGCTAGTTTTCATCACGCTCATATGATTCGTGCTCGTTACTTTGATAATTTGGTATGTGGGTGGACCGGTGCTTGGGTACTGTCCTTTCTTGGACAAGCATCCCACTTATGATTAACCCCTATTGCAAGCATCTGCAGCTACAAAAGAAGTATTAAGGTAAACCTAACCATAGCATGAAACATATGGATCCAAATCAGCCCCTTACGAAGCAACTCATAAACTAGGGTTTAAGCTTCTGTCACTCTAGCAACCCATCATCCACTTATTACTTCCCAATGCCTTCCTCTAGGCCCAAACAATGGTGAAGTGTCATGTAGTCGACGTTCACATAACACCACTAGAGGAAAGACAACATACATCTCATCAAAATATCGAACGAATACCAAATTCACATGACTACTAATAGCAAGACTTCTCCCATGTCCTCAGGAACAAACGTAACTACTCACAAATCATATTCATGTTCATAATCAGAGGGGTATTAATATGCATATGGATCTGAACATATGATCTTCCACCAAATAAACCAACTAGCATCAACTACAAGGAGTAATCAACACTACTAGCAACCCACAGGCGCTTTGGGACAAAGATTGGATACAAGAGATGAACTAGGGTTTGAGAGGAGATGGTGCTGGTGAAGATGTTGATGGAGATTGACCCCCTCCCGATGAGAGGATCGTTGGTGACGACAATGGCGATGATTTCCCCCTCCTAGAGGGAAGTTCCCCGGCAGAACCGCTCTGCCGGAGCCCTAGATTGGTTCCGCCAAGGTTCCGCCTCGTGGCGGCGGAGTTTCTTCCCGAAAGCTTGCTTATGATTTTTTTTCAGGGTAGAAGACACCATATAGCCAAAGATGGGCATCGGAGGCCTGCCAGGGGGCCCACGAGGCAGGGGGCGCGCCCAGGGGGGTAGGGCGCGCCCCCACCCTCGTGGCCAGGGTGTGGGCCCCCTCTGGTATTTTCTTCGCTCAATATTTTTTATAAATTCCAAAAATGACTTCCGTGAAGTTTCAGGACATTTGGAGCTGTGCAGAATAGGTCTCTAATATTTGCTCCTTTTCCAGCCCAGAATTCCAGCTGCCGGCATTCTCCCTCTTCATGTAAACCTTGTAAAATAAGAGAGAATAGGCATAAGTATTGTGGCACAATGTGTAATAACAGCCCATAATGCAATAAATATCGATATAAAAGCATGATGCAAAATGGACGTATCAACATCTTTTGTTCTACCCTCCCGTGGCAGTGGGGTCCATATTGGAAACTAAGGGATATTAAGGCATCCTTTTAATAAAGAACCGGAAAAAAGCATTAACACATAGTGAATACATGAACTCCTCAAACTACGGTCATCACCGGGAGTGGGCCCGGTTGTTGTCACTCCGGGGTTGCCGGATCATAACACGTAGTAGGTGACTATAACTTGCAAGATCAGATCTAAAACATGGATATAATAATGATAACATAAACGGTTCAGATCTGAGTTCATGGCACCCGGGCCCAAAGTGACAAGCATTAAGCATAGCAAAGTCATAGCAACATCAATCTAAGAACATAGTGGATACTAGGGATCAACCCTTAACAAAACTAACTCGATTACATGATGAATCTCATCCAACTCCTCACCGACCAGCGAGCCTACGAAGGAATTACTCGCTCCCGGTGTGGAGCATCATGGAATTGGCGATGGAGAAGGTTGGTGATGACGAAGAACAAAGATCCCCCTCTCCAGAGCCCCAAACGGACTCCAGATCTGCCCTTTCGAGGAAAAACAGGGCTGGGCGGCGGCTCCGTCTCGTGGAACACGATAATTCTTTCTCCCTGATTTTTTTCTGGAATAATATGATTTTATAGCGTCAGAATCAGGGTCTGCGGGGCCACCAGGTGGGGACAACCCACCTGGGCGCGCCAGGAGAGGGGGGGCACGCCCTGGTGGGTTATCCCCACCCAGGTGCCCCTCTCCGGCAGGTCTTGGCTCCAGAAATTCTTATTATTGATATAAAAAATCCTCGCAAAGTTTCGTTCCATTCCGAGAACTTTTATTTCTGCACAAAAACAATGTCATGGTAGTTCTGCTGAAAACAGCGTCAGTCCGGGGTTAGTTTAATTCAAATCATGCAAATTAGAGTCCAAAACAAGAAGAAAAGCGTTAGGAAAAGTAGATACGTTGGAGACGTATCAACCCTATATTTGGGTATGTCGATTTTCTACTATGCCAAAGCCTATTAACTATGCGATCCGGCCCTCATCTGTTCCTTTGTTTGTTTGATGTTATTTATGTTTTTATGTGTTTTTGCTATTTTTTTCTTTGTTAGTTCGGTTTTATTTTTCTTTAGTGGGTATTTTTGGGATGGTAGACCAAATTTGACATGGAAGGAGTCTGTTAAGAGAGACCTCAAGGATTGGAGATTCATCAAAGAACTAGCTATGGACAGGGGTGCGTGGAAGCTTGCTATCCATGTGCCAGAGCCATGAGTTGGTCGCGAGATCTTATGGGTTTCAGCTCTAGCCTACCCCAACTTGTTTGGGACTAAAGGCTTTGTTGTTGTTGTTGTTGTTGTTGTTGTTGTTGTTAGGTATTTTTGGGATGACAGATGAGTGTAAATGTATACACATAAATATTATGCAATGTGTGTGAAAATTATACAATTATATGATAATGTGCTACCCTAAAAAGCGACTAATTATTCTTTGCATACTGCAGAATGTGCAATTTCACTGCAAAATGTTGTGCAATTTTTTTTTCAATTTTCTTTCTTTTTAAAGGGTAATACCAATGTCACTAATCCATCTTCCCTATAAAACTTCATTATTTTGATTTTTTTAGTTATTGTCTTATTCTTCGTTAAGTTAATAAAAATGTCACTAATTCATTCTTCCTATGGAAACTTTTTTTAGAAAATTTCACTATTGTATGCTTATTCTTGCACATTTGAAAAAAGTGCAATTTGTGTGTATATTTTGTGCACATTTTGTTATTGTTTGTTTTATATTTTTGTTTGTGTATAATTATAAATGCAAGTAGAAAATAATATGTGTGTAAATTATAGTAGAATGCGAAAATTGCACTATTATATGGTTATTCTTTGCATATTTGAAAAGGTGCAATTTTAGTGCAAGTTGTGTGAAATTTGGAAAGGTTTTTCATTTTCATTTTCTTTTTTCTTAAAGGGTTTCATTCTTTCATAGAAAAATTCACTATTTTGATTGTTTTTATTTTCTTCCTGAAATGGTAATACCAATGCCACAAATTCATTCTTTCATAGAAAACTTCATTTTTTAGGTTTTATTTTATTCTTTTATTTTGTTTTAGTTTTCATTTTCTTTTTTGTAAGGATAATACCAATCTCACTAATCCATTACTTTTTAGAAAACACTTCATTTTTGTTTTTATTGTTTTTTTAGATTTTTTTTGTGTAAGTATAAATGCAAGTACTAAATAATATGTGTGTAAATTATAGTAGAATGTGAATATCGCACTATTATATGCTTATTCTTTCAGTATTTGGAAAGTGCAATTTCAGTGCAAGTTGTGTGCAAGTTTTGAATTTTTTTTTCATTTTCTTTCTGCATAAAGGGTTTCATTCTTTCTTAGAAAACTTCATTATTTGATTTTGTTTTGTTTTTTTATTTTCTTTCTTCTGAAAGGGTAATACCAATGCCTCGAATTCATTCTTCCATAAAAAAAACTTCATTTTTGATATTTTTATAGTTTTTATTTCGTTTTTTGTATTTAATTTTCATTTTGTTTTCTTTTGTAAGGATAATACCGATCTCCCTAATCCATTACTTTTTAGAAAAAAGAATCAAGTGCTATCAAATAGTTGTAATCCTTTAATTTTTTACCTTTGGTACGATCATGTGACACTATTTAATTATGTAATTGAAACTAAAATCATTTCTAACCAAGCTTAAAAAGTATAATCATGAATCACCCAGCATGCAAAACTTGCATTCATAGGCGTGCAGCGTGCAGCATGCATGCAGCCTAGGTCCCGGTGTTGGGCTTGTGTACGTGAGCATGCATGCGCATGCAACCAGGGTCTCGGTGGTGGGCTTGTGTTTGTGAGCATGCATGCCGCTTGTGTACGTGACTACGTGAGCGCGGTGGTAACAAAGTGACTGACCCAAAAATTTGTTCAGGCGACTTGCCTAAAAACAAAAATCAGTCAACTTACACATAGTCAGTCCCGGCCAACTTTTGATGAGATTGGATTGGGCTCCAAAGAAACACACCAAAAGAAAGACCGGACGAAGGCAGCCCAATTTGTCTGTGACCAGCCCATATACAGGCAGACCGCGAGTGAGGAGGCCCAAAGTACCCTTCTCCGGTGTAGCCAGGGAAAAAGCGGCAGCGCGGCTCTGCTCCGGCGTTTCAATAGTTTGCCTCGCGCCGCTGTGCCGGCTCCCGCGAAACACCGCGCGTTTCCGAAACTAGCCACCGTCGAACCACGGCGTGCCGCGAAGCGCGCATCTCGCCGGGCGCCGTCTCCCAGAACACCGCTCGCCACACGCCGTGCCGCACGGGCGATGCCGGCATGGTGCACCTCGCCAGGCCGCGTCCCCCGCCCGCGCTGCTCCTCCACGCGTCGCGGCCGCCGCTCCCCGCCGCGCTGCCCCTGCCCCTCCTCCCTCCTCCCGCGCTCTCCTCGCTCCTCCTCGCGGCCGTCGACTCCTCCCCGTCCCTCCGGCACCTCCGCAGCCTCCAAGGGCTCCTCGTCCGCCTGCCGCTCCCTGCCCACTCCCTCCCCTACCTCCTCTCCCGCCTCCTCCGCCGACTCGCCGCCCTCCCGCCCCCGCACGCCCCGCTGCCATACGCGCTCTCCGTCTTCTCCGCGCACTCTCCCCCGGACCCGTTCCTCGCCGCCGCGCTCCTCCGCTTCGCGCTCCTCACGCAGCCGCCGCTGAGCCCCTTCCGCCTCTTCTCCCGCCTCCTCCACACCCCCCGCGGCGAGCTCCCCTTCCTCCCGTTCGCCTTCTCCCCGCTCGCCAAGTCCGCCGCGGCCGCGCGCTCCCTCCCGGCCGCCCAGGCCGCCCACGCGGTCTCGATCCTCCTCGGCGGCTTTGATAAGCACCGGTTCGTTGAGAACTCGCTCATCGGCGCTTACGTCGCCTGTGGTGACGTCGGTGCCGCACGGAAGGTGTTTGATGAAATGGTGGTCAAGGATGTCATTTCCTGGACGAGTATTGTGGTGGCATACTCCAAGAGCGGCGATATGGGTTGCGCCGAGGAGGTGTTTGCGCAGTGCCCGGTGAAGGACATGGTGGCATGGACAGCCATGCTAACTGGTTACGCTCAAAATTCCATGCCGGCGAAGGCATTGGAAGTGTTTGATCGGATGGCCACCATTGGCATGGGCATTGACGAGGTCTCATTGACGGGTGCAATCTCAGCTTGTGCTCAGCTTGGCGCGGTGAGGCGTGCTGCTTGGGTTCAGGAGATTGCAGAGAGGAATGGCTTTGGGCAGAATGTGGTTGTCGGGTCAGGGTTGGTGGATATGTATGCCAAGTGCGGACTAATCGATGAAGCACGCAGTGTTTTTGATGGGATGCAGGAGAAGAATGTTTACACATATAGCTCAATGATTGTTGGCCTCGCCTCTCATGGGAGGGCTAAAGAGGCAATTGCTTTGTTCAAGGACATGGTTAGGAGGGCCGATGTGGTGCCCAACCATGTGACCTTTATAGGGTTATTGACAGCTTGCAGCCATGCAGGGATGGTCAGAGATGGGCGCTTCTACTTTGCACAGATGAAGGACAAATATGGGATATTGCCATCTGCAGATCACTATACTTGTATGGTGGATTTGCTTGGTCGGGCTGGATTGGTGGACGAAGCTCTGGATCTTGTGAGGTCAATGATCGTGGAGCCTCATGGCGGGGTGTGGGGAGCGCTGCTTGGGGCTTGTCGGATCCATGGGAATACTGATGTTGCCAAGGTTGCAGCTGAACATCTATTTAAGCTTGAGCCAGAGGGTATAGGGAACTATGTGCTGTTATCGAATACACTTGCATCGGCAGGAAAGTGGGATGAAGTCTCAAAAGTTCGGAAACTAATGAGAACCCGGGGGCTGAAAAAGGATCCTGCTGTCAGCTCGTTTGAAGGCAGAGATGGTTTGGTCCATCAGTTCTTTGCTGGTGACAATTCTCATCCAAAGACCAATGAAATAAAGAAGGCATTATTAGAGCTAGCTGCGAAATTGAAGCATGCTGGTTATGTGCCAATCCTGACTTCTATTGTTTATGATGTGAGTGATGGAGAGAAAGAAAGGCTGTTAATGGGTCACAGTGAGAAACTTGCTCTGTCGTTTGGATTGCTGACTCTTGGATCTAGATGCACAATTCGAATAGTAAAAAATCTAAGGATCTGCGAGGATTGCCATTTGTTTATGCGACTTGCCTCAAGAATTGAGCAGGCTGAGATTATAGTCAGGGACAATATGAGATTCCATCATTTCAAAGATGGAGAATGCTCATGTGGTGGATTCTGGTGAAAGCAGAAAAGCAACAATACTTCAACAAAATATGGCAGAACAGGAACTTGATTGATTAATGCTGCATGTAATAAATTGTTTATTTGGCTTATTTTTTGAGCATTGGCACTCAATATTAAATAGCAGGATAAGCTAACTTCAGTGTGCAACATCTGGTTTGAGAGCAGTTTTGGCTTGGCTAATTTGCTACAATTTGTTACATGATGCAGACCTAAGCTGGCAATGTTTGGGTTATAAATGATCACAAAAGGTCCCATATTCATTTTGCAGAATGCTACTTTAACTTACATTGGATGATGCAGATAAACAAAGGAAATGCAAATGGCGAAACACTGCCCACGGTGTATGTTAGCAAGAATTCCTTTTAGAGCATTGGTGGACATAACTATTGCAGGAGGACAGAAGTCAGGTCATTTCCTACTTGCTAATGTCTCTTTCATTCTGGATTATGGGGGAGGACAAATAAGAAATGAATAGCTGCCAATACTTTGCTATCTTGGTGTTACATTAATGTGCTCCTAGCAAGTCCTTGTGCTTGACAGCCTGAGAAGCTCTAGAATTCCGCATACAAATTACTCACCATGACTGAGGTATAATTCAGACCAAAATTTGGGGCCAGCATGTCAAGGAGATATGATATGCTATGAGATAGCTTGGAAATGTTAACATTTGCTTCTTGCACCATGAAACCAACTGATCTGGGATGCCAATTGGTTGTCAACTTGTCATCGATGCTGACCAGAAGGGTTTCTTTCCCTGCTGTCGGAGAAGAGCCAGTGTGGTGCTTTTGTTGCATTTGAACTGGGGGCAATGCTTAATTTGAGATCGAGATCACCTTCCATAGAAACACTCCAACTTTCACCTTCAACTGATTTACTGCTTTCTGGTCTTCTTTCTTGGTTTCTTGAAGTTTCTTCGTCGAAGAGGTTTAAGCATGACACTGGCTTGCATTCTTGAAGAAACGACTGTTCGGGTACTTGCCTAGTATCAGAGTACTGTGCGTTTCCAAGACAAGCAGATTGGCTAGTCTCTGACGTACAAGAGCTATTCTTGAGGTTTGGCCTGTGGCCCTGCACCATTTCTCGAGTATCTTCTGTTCTGAGTTGGAAACTGTGCTTCTCACCACGTAATTCAGCCATCAGTGCTTTCTGTACCCTGTATAGCCGATGCAATTCATGCACCTGACGCAAGAAAAGGAGGAATGTAAAACTCTGAGTTGCAGAATGACAAAGACAATCACAGAACAGTAGTAGTTGATTTTCAGATGAATGACTGTGCAGGTTAACAGCACCATGCACTGCATTATATCATGAAGGTAAACACATGTTAACTATTCTCGTTGATGACTGCAAACCTGTATTGCAAATTCAAGAATCCAAAGACCTATTCTGGTATTTGAACTTTGAGTTCCCCACTTTTAATCTTTCCCAATCTCAATGCTATATAGATGTCTTGTAAATCTGGTGCTTTATGAGATGAATTATGAATAACAAAACTACTTGTTACCTGTTGTCTGAAGACCTCATCATGTTCCATGATTGTTCTCCGAAGTGATTCCTTGCTGTCGTGTTTGGAATACCTGTCCATTATATCTGCCAAGATGTCGTTCAAAAGCCCTCCCCCACTAGCTTTCAGCAATATTTTGGCTAGTTTCTGAACAGAACCTCTACTTTCTAGCTCTCTAATGATGGTTATTCCTCCTTTCTCCAACAGGGCAAAGAGGATTCTATGAGTACGAAACAAATCAGTAGCCATTCCTGAAACAGTCAGAGGGAAAGGTCAGGCTCGTCACCAGTATTGTCTGCATGGTAAGTGAATTATCACATGAAGTTTTAAACTGCAGCCAGAGTTTAATTCTACGATTTGCTAGGTAGAGTAATTATCATATGCTTGACTGCAGGGATAGAGGGAAATCAGCCGATGCTGGATGCTGGGCCAACACAGCGTCGCGAAATCAAACGTAGAGCAGCAATTCACATGAAGATTCACTCACCTGAAAATCGGCGACTCATGCTGCGGCTGCTTATCTCGCATCTTCACTCTCCTCTGGACTTCGGTTATAGCTCATGAGCACTGGGAACCTCCATACACCGGCAAGGGCACGAACGACGGGCGCAAGCTCTCCTCAGCACCCATTACTCATTTCGCAGCAGCGGATGGCGGCCGAGCATGGGAGAATTGCGAGGAAGAAGAAGCTCTGGAATCTGGATGCAGCAGCAGTAGCAGCAGCAAGGCTCCCTCTCCTCCTCATGCTCATGGAGCAGACCGCATCCTTTTGTAGGAATAACAATAGGCGAGCCAACCAAAAGGGGAGGAAAGGCAGCAATGCAAAGGCTCGAGACAGGCTGTGCGATGGCTAAGCAGGAGCAGGAGCAGGATGCAACGAGGCAAAAGCTGAGGATTTGAGATCGTTGGCAGGAGGCACAGGTATTTGTTTATAACAAACAGGGGAGGCTCAGCTCAAGGAAGGAAGGATCAGGGAAGCGCGGCGGCCAATGGGACGGCCAAATCTCGCTGGTTTAATGAAACAAGGAGGCCAACCTACATGCATGTGGAGTAGATATTTCACGCAGGGCTTGCCGGGACTAAAGATACCAAGGTGTTTTCAAATCGCCACCCCCCCACCCCCACTCTGATATAGGATAAGCGAGGCCAGACATATCTTCACATGTTTGCAGTTTGTAGTAGATCTGCAGATACCGTGGGCCCGCGGCAAGGAGTTATCCTGGGCTGCTGCTGCTGCTGTCCTTGGTTGGTACTGGTAGTCGTCGTCACAGCCCCGGCCCTGGGGCCTGCCCACCAGTACAACAGCCTCTGAAGAAAAGTAAACCTCCGTTTGAGCTTCTTCCATGTGATGTGAGTTGCAAACCTCTTCCTAACTTTGCGTTTTTTTAGCCCTGGACAGGTTGTTGTTGTTGCTGCTGCAGTGCTGCTGTTGCTTCGCCATGTTCGATCCCTGCCTTCCCAGGATTCTAGGACGCCCGTATCTCAAACCAGGCCTTTGTTAATCCCATGATTGCACCGACAAGGTACTAAACTAACCTCTCCTGTTCATCCAAATTGCGTCTGGGTTGACTTAACAGTAGCTAGGCTGTTCAATGATCAGTTCGTGATTTGATTTGGGGTCCAGATTCCATATGGTTTGACTTTTCTTTGTTATTTCTGTGCCCTCGCCTTGATGGATCCACGCCTTGATTTAAGGCAGTCTCGATCATATATGATACGAACACTTGAACTGTTGAACAGTATCCCGAGCTAAGCACCAAGATTTCTTTCGGAACGGCTTGATCTGGAGTTTTAATATGTTTTTCTTTCTTCAGATATGCTAGTGGTACACGCATACATAGGACGGTAGCACAGTACAACGTAGGATAAGATTGCGCTGCCCATCACTACTCGGCTGTCCGAGAATCCTATGTCGACAACTCACCACAACTTAATGCCGGGGCCGGCCATGTTACTTTCTATCCACGCTAACCCCAAACTGCATTCTTTTCTCGTGCACCCTTTTTCCACCAAAGAAGGGATTCTGGATATCAGACTGTCACTGTTCCGAAAAGGATTTGCACTTGGATATATAATATACGGCATGATCAAACTGCTGACCCTGTCTCGTGTTTTCCAGTTCGTGTTCATTGATGAGCCCAATCTTGCTGGTTAGGTTCTCAATCATACGCGCCACTGGTCTTAATTTGTGTGATTGCGTCCGTAGAATGGAGTTAGGATTTGACATTCTACTGTACTATGACATGAGGTGGGAATCTAACAGACATTTCTGTGCAGGAGCCTCCATGCCATATGCCCAATATCAGACAAGCAAATATCTAACATGGAAAGGAACTCCGCAACGTCATGGACTCACGGCCATCCACGTACCACTCAGGGTCAGACAAGCAGCATCAACTCTGGATAACTTGGAGAACAAATCTACTGGCTCTTGTTGCGCTCCCAGTCCCAGACAAGATATTCGATGGTTCCTTTCCTTTCACGAGAGACTAGGCACGGGTGGCCAACTTGCACATGATAAAGGTACAAAAAACAAGCATATTTATTTATTAAATGCTCAATTTCCTTGACAATTCCTCTAACGCACACACACATATCATCTGTGATGCTACGATGCGCTTCCGTGGGCCGTCGGTAACCGCATTTTCTCCGTCGACGCATTGAAACGCGGCGGCTCATTTCCTTTTCTTGAAAGAGAAAAGGAAAAAATTCTCTAGCCAGCCCATGTGTCCGCCCGTGGCGCGCAGCTGATCTCCTGCGTGTTCTCGAAAAACAAAAGCCAGATGCTCATGGGCGGAATTGACCATGTGACTGATGCACCTGTTGGTGGGAGAGTTTGGAGATGTGGAGAATCAGGAGTGGGAGAGAGAGAGGGGGGGGGTTTGGGGAGGACACCAAATAAGGAGCAGCACCAGCGGGCAGCGGCCAAATAATGGCGAGGCGACTGTCGCGCTCGCCCCCGAGCCCCGCCCGACAGGCTACCTGCCGCCGATCCCTTTCCTCGCTGTCTTCGTCGTCCGGGCAATCTCTTAATGAGTTTATTACTGCGTGTGCGCGCGCTTGGTGGCCAGCACAAACAACATCAAACTGGCCGGACGGACGGATCACATGGACCACACCACGTACACCACACCACCACCCCGTGGCAACCCTGTCCCGGTCGGTGTTCACATACGTACTACCAGCTTTGGTCCTTGGATGCCCCCGGGTTTGGACATAGATTATTGGTGCCCTTTTGGACCTTTCCCGGCCTAATTTTCTGCTAGCTCCTCCCCCTTGGAGTGGATCGCAAAGTGGTGTCCAGGGCGTGGTGATATGGGTATCTTATCTGTGACCGTCGTCATGCTATGCTTGATGGTTCCCTTTAACTCTCTACTCTGAGAATGAGTGCTCAACCTTTCTGCAGACAAAAAAAAACTGTAAGCGCATCAATGATTTGGTCTAGTTTGAGATGGACTGGGTTCCACCATTTTTTGCGCTTTACACATACTGCACAGTGAAAAACTGCTTTTGTGCAAAGGCATGATGCAGTTTTTTAGGGATTTGTTTTGCAGAGTCTAGACGCCTCTTTTCTTACCTTTTTCTTTTTCTTTTTTTGAGAATCAGACGCCTCTTTGCAGTAGGCTTTTCAGTTCGATCATGGGCCCTAGGCCCTGGAGTCGATGGGCCACATTAGGCCCAACGAACCTTCACCTTGGTGAAAGGTGAACCACATCCAGAAGCGAAAAGGAATCACGAACGGGTGAGCCTGCCTACGGCTGGCTCGACATCCACGACACACTCCCCCCGCAAACCCTCGCGGCTAGCAAGCAAAATCGGCTTCAGATGAGGCCGTACTCGCCGAATCTCCGGCAAGCCGCTGCCGGCGCCGGCGCCACCAGCGCCCCCCTTGCAGCAGCTCTCGGCAAGGTGCGCACTTCCACTCGTGGCAGCCTTTTATTTTCCAACCATTTCATCGTCCCTTGCTGCACTGACCGATCCAACTTGTGCTGTTGTGCGCAGAGTTCTTCGAGCTCCCTTATCCATGGCCGTCTCAGCTTCGGCCACACGTTGCTGCAGACACCGAACCACCGCGCCAAGAGAGCAGGTGCATGAGCGAAAATAAGAGAAATCACAGCTACATCATGCAAGACAAGTATAGTTCTTTCCAGAATTGTAGGACTGAACATGTGTTGATTGATTGATACCTCAAGGGTGGGCGGTGCGGGTGCTTCCCCTGACGGAGGAGAACGTGGAGAGGGTGCTGGACGAGGTGCGGCCGAGCCTGATGCGGGACGGAGGCAACGTCGCCCTGCACGAGATCGACGGCCTCGTCGTCGTGCTCATGCTCCAGGGCGCCTGCGGCTCCTGCCCCAGCTCCACCATGACGCTCAAGATGGGAATCGAGTCCCGCCTCCGTGACAAGATCCCCGAGATCCTCGAGGTCGAGCAGATCCACGACACCGAGACCGGGCTTGAGCTCAACACAGAGAACGTCGAGAAGGTCAGCCAGATGCTTCGTGCTCACTCACTGATCAATGCTCCATTGTGCATGCCACTTGTCTCTTTTCTGAGCCTCTAAATTTCTTTTACAGCCTAGACAGTTAGTTCAACAAAAATGCATTTTTTATTGATCAAACTGTGAATCTGAAGTTTGTCCAATGTTGTAGCTGCTAGATGAGATCAGGCCGTACCTTTCCGGCACCGGAGGTGGAAGCCTTGAGCTTGTTCAGATTGACGGTTTCGTCGTCAAGATTCAAATCAGTGGACCTGCAGCAGGTGTAATGACAGTACGTGTAGCTGTAACACAAAAGCTGAGAGAGAAAATACCATCGATCCTGGCTGTTCAGTTGACAGAGTAGAAACATGTGCATCAATCGAAGGAAGACAAAATTCAGCTTTGTGATTACGTTTCCATGTCAGTACTTCAGTCTTTTAATTCTGAATCACTGCAGTGAAATACTAAACATACTAATACGGTTGTCATGTACAAGAATTATGTGGCTGGGAGAGAAGAAAACTCATGTCGCCATTTTAAGTCTGAAAGATATAATTCAACAAAACTTTCAACCATTGTTACAACAGTGACAACACTTTCAGACTTCCAGTGCATTCATTCCCTTGGCAAAGGCTATGCAAACATTTTCTGCAGACCTGGAATCTTCAGTTTCTCTAGTGGCACCTGGCTCCACAAAAATTCCTTCTCGGTGTCTCAAACTCTTTATCAACTCAAAGATTCTCCAATCTACATATATTTCTCTCGAATTGGCGGCTTGGGGCCATCTCTTTATTCCCTGTTTGTCCCAGTCAAAGCGAGTTAGGTCATTGCAAGCCTATCTCTTTATTCCCTGTTTGCCCCAGTAAAAGCAAGTTTGTTCTTTGCAACAGCCAACAGTTCACCCTCGACATCAGAGGGTATAAACAGAGACCTTTGCTTAAACCACGCAGGCTTGGAAATTTTACATTGTCCAAGAAATAAAATATGTTTCTTTTCAAAAGGGACCACAAGAGGGTTGATAGCTTCACGCAGCTTCTTCTTCAGCTTGATGCTCCTCCAACTGGGTTGCCTTCATCATTTGCCTAATCTCGTCAATCTTCCCAAACTCCCGCTTCTTCTTCAAGAACCCTTCCAAAACCCTGAATGCACGCTCCGTAGGTGCCATTCCCATCTCAACCAGCTCCCGGAAGCACCTATATGCTTCACCAACCACATCTCTGCAGCATAAACCAGTAACCAGAACATCCAACGCATGCCTATGTGGTACACATCCTTTCCCGATCAGATAATCCCACAGCTCCAGGCCAAGATCCGGTCGCCCATTCTCGCAAAAGACCTTCATGAGCAGCATTGTCGTCCTGGTTCTTGGCATGAACCCTGAGCCAATCATCTTGCTGTATATCTTCCAGATCCCCTCCAAATCACCAGCCCTCTGGAACCCACACAGCATCGTGTTGTAGGTGACATCGTCCAGACCAAAACCTTTCTGCTCCATCTCGCTCATGAGCGCCATCCCGGACTGCAAATCCCTTGCCCTCACATAGGCCCCCATGAGCGCATTGTGAGCTCCACGGTCCGGAGTCACGCCGCACTGCTCCATTTCGTCGAACAGGAGGCGTGCACGGGCCGCGTCCCTCACGATCCCGGCCCCGTATATCAGCGTGGTGAAAACCTGCAGCGTCGGCTTGCAGTTCTCCCTCTTGCGCATTTCGTCGAGCAGCTGGAGGGCATCCAGAAACCTGCCTTTCTTGCAGTAGGCGTCCATCCTCACGCAGTAGGACACGGCGTCCGGGACGAAGCCGCGCAGCACGGCGTCATGGTAGAAGAGGTCGAGCGCCTGCGCGTGGCCGGCCTCCTTGAACCCGAGCAGCAGCGTGTTGAAGGTGCGGGTGTCGGGCGGGTACGCGTCGCAGTACCGGTGGAACAGCGCGCGCGCCTCGGCGACGCGTCCGCGGGCGCAGAAGACGCGGAGCAGCGCGTTCAGCTCGGCGGCGCCGAACGAGCGCCCCGCGCGCGCCCAGACGGCGGCGGCGGACTCGAAGCGGCTGACGGCGGCCGCGAAGGACGCGCCGGGGGCGGAGGCGCAGAGCGCGGTGGAGAGGACGACGGAGAGGGCGGGCACGGAGAGGAGGTGGGGGTGGGTGGACGGGAGCGACTCGAGCAGCTGGAAGGAGTGGTGCGCGTAGCGGCGGGAGCGCGCGAGCAGGCGGAGGAGAACGGGGAGGGAGCTCTCCGGGACTGGGAAGTGGGGGAGCTCGAGCAAGCGGCGGAACAGGGAGAGCGCCGGGAGGGGCGGGGAGTGGGAGAGCAGGAGGTGGGAGAGGAGCGGCGTGAGGAGGGAAGGCGAGGAGGGCAGGATGGCGGTGAGGAGCGGCGGGATCGCCGGCGCGTGCGTGAGGAGGAGGCGGGCGAGGTGCGGGACGGTCGGGGCGAGGAGCCGCTGGGCGGCGCGCGGCGGCGGCAGCAGGTTGGGCATGGCCGCGAGGCGCACCGGTCTCCGAGCTCCGGGGGAGGAATTTAACAAATGGAAATGATAACTGGTTGACGTTCGTCAGGAACGATTTTCCAGCGGACTATGTGGGAACCTTTGAATTTGGTGGCACGAATCTTGGCGCATGTCTCCTGCCACATAAGCATCGAGCAGTCGTTCGCTCTGAACGAGAACCACGCGAACGAGGGCGCTGAAGTACCCTCTCACTCACTTGCTCCGTAGATTCCCCCTCCCCGCTCTCTTATCCTCGTCTCCATCAGGCGGTGCGGGGGAGAGGTCGTCCGGGAGGAGATGGCGGCCTCCTCGCTCGACACACACCTCAACGCCCCCATCGACGACACGCACCTCAACGCCCCCATCGACGACGAGGTGAGCTGGGTCACCGGGGAGGCTACGGCGAGCAAAGCTGCGCGGCGGTCTTGTCATGAGGACGCGAAGCGGTGCATCTCATATGGCCACCGGCTCTGGAAAGGAAGCAGGCGCTGCGCCGCTAGTTGGGCCCTGCTCCTATTTGTTTTACCATGCCATGAGCTGATTTAAACCGGAAATGCTGTTGTGTGTGCTTTTGGTGCTTGAGTCGTGTTGCGCTCTATTTTTTGTTTGTTTTGCACTCGAAGAACTGATTTTTTACTGGAATGAAATTGAATTGAAGTTGTGCGTGCTCAATTTGTTTGCTTAACAGAACCCATCATTTCAGGATGGGAGAATGTACCGGATTTTTAGCACGTACAACCATCAAACCAGAGACCAAAGCAGGGCTTCACAAAACTTTGGTCTCGAAAAGTAGGGCTTCACAAAACTTAGGTATCGAAAAGTATCATGGTACGTCGTCCTCCCTTGAAATGGAACTTGTGTCAAAAATTGTATTTTCAGTCAGCTGCGAAAGAACGGGTTTTTCTTCAACAACATAATCGGCAGAAGGGGCATATCTTCAACAGATGTGGCAGAGTACACGGCACATATCTTAAAAAAGGGTTAGTTGGTTTGATCCAAAATTGCCAAGTATTAGGGTTAGCAAAACATTGGCTAGACAATTTTTGTCCACCAACTGGATTCTCAAAAAATCCATCATATCAATACAAAATCCAAGAACTCACAATCAAAGATTCGACATGAACAGCACAACACCATGGTAAAAGACATTATTACTTTCAGCAGTAGTCATACATAGCACATATATAGCAATAGTCAGGTCATAGATGACCATACGTACGAATCATTATAGTTCTATTACAAAAACTTCACTTTCAGATAGTCAGGTCACAGAAGACCATACATTTAGTGCAAAAACTGGGGTACTAGGTAACTGTGCAAACAGGCGTGATGATGAAACCCCGGAGCAAATAACTTCAGATGTCATTGGAAACAACACCTGACAAATTACTTAAGACTGTCAGGCTAATGAAATATTAACTGCAGGAATGTAAACTGATCAAACCAGTAGGCTAGCAAACCTGATAAAAATATTGTGCATAGTGGCCCCGAGGTCTTCCTGATCTACTTCTGTGCTACATCTTTAGTGACAGCTGAAAATAATTCAGGAATCACACAGTATTTAGAAGAGCCTGCCCTTGCATTTCATGCCATGAAAAAGCTGAAGAGAAGTGAATATGAGAGTATACCTGGTGATGGGTGGACAATTGTCATGCCACCATAGCTTCCACTCTTAATGACATCAGCCCTGGCCATGGCATCTTTGTGTGGGCGAAGCTTGTTCGGACCCTTCTTCACACTGGCTCTCCAAATCGTCTCCTTTGAGTAAACTGTGTAAACAAACAAGCCATAAGATTGCAACATAATTCTGATATGCTTTTATAAGTTTGCTAACATTGGAGCTTACTGAAAATAAAGCAATAGAAATCAACAAACAGATTATTCATTATTAAGAACAGACTCAAACAGAAGAATGTAGCACTAGATATATTACACTGGCTCTCCAAATCGTCTCCAGCAAGTGCGTTCACCCCTCCATACAGATCAGCTGCACACAAAATGCACAACACATCATCAATGATCGACAAACATAAGATGTTGTTTTGTCCTAAATCGCTATCCTTTTCATCTATGAGCTCTGAACTACAACGGCAATAAAGAAATGCTTGGAAAATGTTAACAGGTTGGTTTAATATTTTGGTTACATATGGTGCACCACTTTGAATATACTGATGGAGGATTTAAACTTTGCTGTAGTTTTTCCTGGAGCTAATGAAAGTTCCTCGCGTCGAGTCCAAACTAAGAGTTTTTGCTTTCAGAATTGTATTCTCAACACAGGTCCGTTGTCTTCCTCACATTGACTGGTTTGTTTCATTTTGGGCAGGTGAAAAGAGTCACTGGAGTTACAGCAGATAATGCAGACCATTCTAACATTAGGGAATGCATTGAATCAAGGAACAGCTCAAGGTACCAAATCATTATAGAAAACTTGCATGGGATGTCTTTTGTTTAATAGCATTTTCTGATAAGGTGATGTATTGAACAGGTTCTGCAGTTGGCTTCAGATTAGATAGTCTTCTTAAACTATCGGATACTCAAGCTAGGAACAATAAGATAACACTAATGCACTATTTATGCAAGCGCTGAAACATGGTTTTTCCTATACTGCTATGCGATCCTGTTGTGCTAGTACAGAACTACAGTAATTTACCCAAGCCTTTATTTTTCAGCGCAACCTAAAATCTAGCAGAGGTTTATTTTTCAGCGCTGAGCTGTAAAACCGTTTGAATATCAGCCTCAAACTATTGAAATACATGATGGTTTCGGTGCCAACTGCAGTCATGATTGCATATATGATATGCAGGGGATCAGTAGAGAAAATGATCTTACCATCAGAACCCCTGGCCGTAGCCCTTTCTTTATTGCCCCTTGTGTTTGTTTGAAGCCATTCCTAAAACAGATTTAATGGACAAGTTAGTCACTGCATGAACCAGTACTAAAAAGAGACACATGACTTAGATCTAAACTTATCACATGGAAACTCGTCCATATGAACACATCCAAACCCTAGCAGACAGACGCATGAACCCTGCTCTATCATGGTGGTCTGGCATCGTTGTAAAATTTCTTTGTACGATTTTGATGTGTGGGCTTACTTGCTTACATTGCAGAAATCAACATACTAAAAATATTCTACTCCGTCCTATGTAACAGAACCATAAAGCCATTTGATACCGAACAACCACCTCTAGCAAAGGAAGCAATCATGGCAACTAAATTAAATTCAAAGGCTAATCACCTATGATCAATAGAGACTGGATCCGGACGCGAATCACAGAGCAATGCTGCGTTTACAAATGGTATTCGGAAGGAACTCAACCTAGATGCAAACGCGAATCAGGAACTCAATCAGAACCCCGGACGCTAATCACATGGGACTCGTCGACCCCATCAAATCTAATGGCAGAACTAACCCAGATCTAGCTATTCCACGCCGATTCAAACGCTGAGACTAGCCATCGACCTCAGAGAAAGGGGATCGCGACTCACCTTTGTCCTGGTCCTGGACTTCACACGCGAGAAGAGCGCAGCGCAAGGGGGAAAGTGGAGCGCGGTGGCGGCTGTCGACGGAGAGAGGGGAGGGGAGGAGGAGATGGGATAATGTGGGGTGGGCAATTTATACGGGAATTAACCTAATCCCTCGCCATCCCTGCCCGTCCGATTGAGGGGGGGCGTGTGATCTAATGGAACGGGTTGTAATGGGCCGAAATGTATGTATCGCTGGAGTTTCAGTGGCTGCCCAAGGTGAAAGTACACGGATGAATACATGGGCATATGAAGCCACTTTGGAAAACTTTTTTCAAACTGCCAAAAAATTCTGAAAAGAGTTTCATGCATACATCTTCACATTCTATGTGCGCAGAAAGTTTCGCCGAAAAACGACTTGTTCTTTGGCCTGTGCAAAAAAGACAATAATAATAATAATAATGTCGTCGAACGCTATTTAAAAGCATTGAAATTTGTTTTTATCGCGGATGCAAAATAAAAAGAGATATTTTTCATAAATCTTTGTGCCACGCACACATAATGCAAAGATGTATACATGAATTTTTTGACATTTTAAAACACGTTTAAAATGCATTTTTAAAAAGCGGGTTCATAAGCCCATGGGTTCTGGACGTCGCCACTCTACCCCATATCTATATTTTTAGACTTCCTTTTATTCGCATATTTTGCGTAGGACCTTTAAGGATTCGGGTCCGTTGGAATATTTATGGAGGAATTGTTGGGATTCAAATCCTTAGAAAAATTGAAGTGCTTGGTTGATTCGTAGGATTGTAAAAAAAGTAGGAACTAAAAAACACATATTAAAATGTCGGGTTTGTCTAGGGCACATCTAGATGTGCCCTAGTTATTGCACATCTAAGTGACTCAATCAAACTAGAAAGAAAAAGAAAAAAAGGACGAAAGAAAATGCTTGCACGAAACTTAGCGTAAAATGAATGACATAGGACTTAGATGTGCAATTCGTAGAGCATATCTAGATGTGCTTTAGCAAAACTGTAAAAATGTGATGCCTTCTGGAATGCGGTAGGATTTGAGTCATATGAAGAATAAAGGTTTTTTTTAAGAGGTTGCAGTGTATGCTAGATTCCCTATCTAATGTAGTACAAATGAAAGTTATTCCTTCAGGAAAAATTTCCATATGCCTCGTTCGGTTGTGCCCAACCCCGTCTCCGATCTTCTTCGTTTGTCTATCTCCGTGTGCGACCAAATGATGGGCCGCACCTAGGGAGTACGACGGGATCATCTCTTACGCGGGTCCAGTCCATCATGCTTAAACATGTTTAACCATCCAACACAAGGTTTTTGTGCGTACTACTTGTTCCTAACCAAAACTATTAGTAAAACTAGTTCCTTTTAAAAATCCTACTAAAACATGTTTTTGGTAAACCTAGGCGTTAATTCCCTTTACCCAAACAGCCACCAAGGATTGGTCCGCACTGTTTTGAACAACACTTGACGTCCACTCAAACCTCTTGGCACAAATTGTTTGCTCGTTAACAAAAACTAATGTGGTTTCCTCTTTTTTTCGCATCAGTTCATGTGGTCTCCTCTTTTTTTCGCATCAGTTCATGTGGTCTCCTCTTTTTTTCGCATCAGTTCATGTGGTCTCCTCTTTTTTTCGCATCAGTTCATGTGGTCTCCTCTTTTTTTCGCATCAGTTCATGTGGTTTCCTAATCCATCCAGGACACCTCTTCCAGTGTTGTTACAAGCCTATGAACAAGAGAAGCTAAAGATCCAACACTTTTGTTAGAAAAAAACTTGAAAAAAAGGGATTCAGGAGGTTGCTTTGGGTAATCATTAATACAAACAGATAAAATAAATTGACGCCACGGTATAAATAAAATAATGAGTAGTTGTTTGATTTGATTCATGGATGGATACTCAAAGTCGGTAACTCACGCGAAGAAGCGCGGATGATAGCAACGCAGGCAGCGTCGACAAAAGTGACCAATAATCCTCGGTAAAAAACAAGCGAGCAATAAATAAAACTTGAGAAACGGAGACAAGAACGGGAACACAGACGGAAACCTTGCATCGTGCCCGTGCTGTGCTCCCCGTCGAGCCTGGCCGCGGATCCGCCCCATCAGCAGCCGCCCCTGGCCGGGTAGACCGCGCGATCTACGACGACGTGGTTGACCGGCCGTGCGATGCGCACAAACGGCCGGTGCAGCGCCCGACGAGCATCTCCTGATGGCTTCTTCGCCATGCCTTTCTCTCTTCGCCGGGAACGGGAACGGGAACGAGATCACGATGAGAGGATGAGTCGAGGGGCAACGAGAGGGAGGGGAGAGCCTCGTTGAGCGGTGGAGGATTTATTTCTTTCCAGCTATAAAATACGCGTACGGTTTGCGTCTTGCAGATCTCGAGCCACCGTAATAGGATCCGAACGAATTTGTATTGTAGCTTTGCGCGTCCGGGCCCGCTAAAGGTCAACAATTCCGACAAGCAAAGGTGAGCACGGCGCGGTGCGCGTCTCCGTGTCACCTCACCTAGCGAAATAAGTAACACTGACATGTGGACACGGCGTACCGGCGGGCCCTCATCTCCGTGACTGTTTACGTACGCCGACAACTGTGGTAGCATGGCCATAATAGCGTAACGCGGAATCTTGCCGTCGAGTTACACGCGAGACGGAGCCAACCCCAAGCAACTAGCATGTGGGTCCGATACCAGGTGGGACACAAACGGGACACCACCAATCCACGGGAACATGCCATGAGTGACCCGTAGGCTTGCGGTCACACTAGACCCAAACTAGTATCATAGCTCTTATATTATGGGACGGAGGGAATAGTAAAAACAAAGATGACACCGGTATCAAAGCAATGATATTGTATCATATAAATGAGGTACTCAAATGAATCATCTAAAATTGTAAGGGAGACCATATAATATATCAATCTATGATATTATGCGCTATAATCCTGTAAAGACTACATCATGCATTAATACGTATCATATACGCACATGATACTAACTTATGGTGGTACTACCCACTAAAAAGGTCTGAAAAATGTTGTGCTTCTATTTTCTTCCAACAAACTGTTTATAGTTTCTTGCAATGAAGATGAATCTTCATTGCGTGATCGGCCAGAAGCTCGACGCATCCATGCATCATTGAGCCATGCCGCCGCGCGGTCTCACTATTTCTCTGTTTGATGTACCTGATTGCTGCCTTTTGGTTTTGATTTCTGCCTGGTGATTGCATGCATATGTGACGATGATGAATATTCAAGCAAATGTACATTTCTTTCACCACTATATCAGCATCTACAGTATGCTCTTCTACTAAAACAGGCAGGACAAGGCAATTTAACGAGGACTCATCTTCTATTACTGTCCTAGAAAACAATGGGCACCGAGGATGCACATAGTTCACTATTATCAAAGGATCAAGGCTGGCACTGCATATATTTGTTTCTTTTGCGATAGATAGAAAAAGACCGAATTAATTCTTACAACATGCTCCATGAGAAGTTATGAATGATAAGGTATGTCTTGCCTTCCCAAGAATCAAATACGACATATACAACAATTAATTATACAACAATTAATAAATAGAGCTTTCTATGCAGCTCCGTTTGACGAAAGAAAGAAGAGAAAATATGTTCAGTATTTACCAGGAATTAGGTAAGTTTGAAGGCACTGCAACTGGTCATTTTATGAAGTGGCCTCACTCTCTCCAACACACCGTGATGCGCAAAATACTTCCAAATGCTGCAGTAAACGTTAAAGAAAGTTTGTTCTGTGTATCGTCAAAGAGGAGAAGAGAATGGCATACTGAAGCAATTGAGATGTCTCTGAATGTAAGATGGAAATTCAAATTTGCTAGATCCCAATTGCCTCCATCGAGGACAGTGGTATAACATGTGAAGCAAAGAACAGATGAATCACTTAATAACTTCAGGGAGAGCAGGGCAAAGTAAATACAGCTGAATCTATATTATTTACTACTACTATTTTACCAACCGTCTCATCAGAAAGTACATCTATACTATCAACTACAGTAAGTAACTCAACAATCACGTAAGTAACATGCCCGAATTTAAAATGATAGTGCTTATCTCTTAAAGCTGAAAAAGTTTCTTGAACGAAATATATTGCTATTCATATGCTCCTTTTGTGATGACAATGGGAAAAACAAAAACATACCATCCTCTTTTATGCTATTTCACCAATAAAATATGAAGTGGTAATGATAAAAGGCAGGAATCGAACAAAGTAAATAAATACCTAGCTAAACAATTAGTCTAGCAATATTAACCCATATGATTGCTACCATACTGGTTTGCGAATTACTCCCTCCGTCCCATAATGTAAGACGTTTTTTGACACTACACTAGTGTTAAAAAACGTCTTACATTATGGGACGGAGGGAGTAGAAAGTAACAGTTCAACCTATATGGATTTAGTTATTTCCACAGAAGAATGCAAGAAAAGAAATAATTGCCTGAAGCATGCATGATGTGGTATCAATGTTTACATCTCAAATGTGAAAATGAACAAGTGAATAACAATAAAATAATATGGTATATTGGTCTTACAAAGATGTGCTCCAGTAAAATATATGCTTGGAGAAGTAAATACAATTTTGTGTCTGATTTTCCTTTTAGGGAGGACTGTGCATGATTTATAGCAGTTAATAATCTGCAGGAAAGCTTTTCAGTATTGATCACCATAGCTCTAGGTAAAATGTACACTGACCATTGTCGGGAGAGCCATGAGAATCCAGGTGCCGCCTGATATAGTAGATCAAACAACCTACAAACTATGTACTCCCTCTGTAAAAAAATATAAGAACGTTTAGATCACTAAGAAACTAAAGTAGTGATCTAAACGCTCTTATATTTCTTTACGGGGTGAGTACTTCTTAATCAATGTCAACCTAGCTTCGTCCACTGTTTAGCACTTCTTAATCAATGTCAACCTAGTTACATCCACTGTTTAGCAGTTCACTGAAACAATCCAAAGAACAATAGTTAAACAATTGATGTACATATATAGCTGAAGGTAGCACATATATTATTCTGGCTACAGAATCTGATTTGCAGACATTACACCATTATCATGATACTTGCAATTTCAAGGATCACTTTTTACCGCGAGAACCATATTTCAACGTGGCGCTCATACTTCTTTGTATGAATACTACAACCAAACTCTAATAATACAAACTATAAATGGTCCACATGAGCTTCATTAGGCAAGCAAGCCAGATAACAAATATTTTTCTCTTCCCTCCTTATTTATTCTTATAGTTTCTTCAACATGAACATACTCTCACGGATCAAGATGCCACAATAACTCCTAAACTGAAAGCCTATCAGTGAGTACCACAAAAGCCCAACTAACGCTCTATCATATTATATACCACAAAATACGATATTCAAAATAAGATGTTCTAGGCAGTACCTACCAGACAATAAGGGGTGCATTAACCACATCAACGCATGAGATTATATGCTCAGATACAGTATCAGGTATAGCTCAAACAAAGGGCATGTTTGGTTGGGAGCCATGCCTCACGGTAGGTGCTCACTTAGGCTAGCGTTTGTTTCTCTGCCTTAGGTTGGGTTGCCACAGAATCTCGCTGCACTTTTCTTCGCCCGACTTGTGGCGCCGGATTCGTCCGCCAAATCTTCGGCACGCTGCAGGTGGAGGGAAAAGTTGGGTTTCCTCTGCCACCCGTACGATTTTTTTGGGTGCGAACAGGAGCATCTCACCGCTCTCGACTAAAAAACGCGCGAACTGTTGTCTTTTCCCCTCCTCCCGTTCTCCCATGGCACTTTCCTCTTCTCACGCATCTCTCCTCACAGATCCTCCTCTCCCCAGATCGCTCTCTTCTCCAAATCTGAAATCCCCTCTCCTTGAAAAATATTTTTACCTACTAAACCTCTCCAGATTCCCCTCTATTTATTTGCCAAGCCCCTACTCATTCCACTCGAAATCCCCTTCCAGATCCAAGTTCTTGAGCACCATCACTGGTTTGTGATAGTTGCGGAGGTGCACGCTGTGTGGGCTCTGGCCTGGAATCAACCCCACGTATTGCAGCTTCTACTCCACCTCTCTCTTCAAGGTATTGTGTTTCCATCAATCTTCCTTTATCTATGACACTTCTCCATGTAATCCTTGTAATACTCATGGCCACTCATGCCACTGGTCTTTCACCTTTTTATCTATTTGATTTCTCTATCTTACTTCATGATTAGTTGCTCATTTGATCTGGATTTATTAGAGCAGTAGCCATTTGTAGTTGTTGTCACAGTGGAAGAACAAGTTGCAATGTTTATGCCTACAGTGGGACAAGAGTGGGCAAACAGGTCTATAGGTTTCAGGGTTTTCTGATCTAATGAGACGGTTAGTAGGTATTTCCATGCTGTTTTAGATGCACTCGTCAAGCTTTCCAAAGAATCGATATACATGAGAAGCACTGAAATGCATGAAAAGATCACAAGTAACCCAGGCAGGTTTCATCCTTGCTTCAAGGTAAAAATAAAATATATCACTGCACTAATTTTTTAAAGCACACGTGAGCTACATACTCAACTAGTTGAACATCATGCCTTTTCCTAGGGATGCGTAGGGGCCTTGGATGGTACACATATGCCGGCATTTGTGCCTTTACATATGCAAGACAGATTTAGGGGCTTTAAGTCCATCCCACCTCAAAATGTCCTAGCAGCTGTTGATTTTGACTTGCGATTCATCTATGTGCTTGCTGGGTGGGAGGGATCTGCCCATGACTCTCTAGTGCTTCAAGATGCTTTAAGTCGTCCCACTAGATTAAAAATACCAGAAGGTAGGATTTCACCTAGCAGCTATTGTGAAGTTATCAAACATCAAATTAGTTCATATCTAACTTTAGGAGGCATTTTCTATTGTAGGAAAATTCTTCTTACCTGGTGCTGGATATGCAAGTAGACCTGGAATACTACCGCTGTACCGTGGTGTTCGTTATCACCTAAAAGAATACAGAGGGGATACAAATCCATCAGATTATAAGGAATTATTTAATCACCGCCACTCCTCATGTGGTACAACAGTTGAACGAGCATATGGGGCCTTGAAGAATCGTTTCAATATCCTTTCAAGTCAGCCATATTTCCCTTTGAAAACGCAAGTGAAGGTTGTGGTTGCATGTTGTGCACTTCACAATTGGATCCTAGAGAATGGTATTGACGAGTATGTCCTAGAGAATGGTGATATCCACTCCAAATGTTTTTCGCAGGACCACCACGGTGTTGATGGCTCTCGCTCTCGCTCTCCCACCTCCTCCTCCCCCTCCTCCACCTCCACCTCCGGCCTCCAGCCACGCTCCAGTCACCACAAACCCCCCGGATGGCCCTCAACCTGACCTCGCCCTCGCCACCAATCCTCTGGACGCACTCCTCCCCTCTGTTGCGCCTCCTCCATCGCCTTTCTTTGACCTGCCCTATGTCAAAGCCGGCCAGGTAGCTCTCCGCTGCTTCCTGGGGTGCGGCAACGCCATGGGCCTGGAGTTTGAGGACGACTGCAGTTACTACCACCGCCTTGACATCACCACCCCAGAACTCCACCTCGCATCACCCCTCTACATCGTCTTCGACTTCTCCAACCGCCACCTCGACGCCATTGTCGTCGCTGCTCTGCTTCAAGCTGTTCTTGGCGGCAGTGCTGCTGAATTCTTCGTGGCCATGGGCTCTCCTCTTGTTTTCCGCCTCCATGTTGCCTCATCGCGTGTCGCAGAGATCATCCTCGCCCAAACCAGGGTCCGCCACCACAACTTCGCCTTCTTCTTCACTAGAACCCTGCCCCCGCTTCCACCACCACCCCAGGCCGCTGTGTCTTGCATGTCGCTTGCACACCTGCTTCAAATTCCAGATGACCTGGGTCTTCACTTTGAAGGCGTCGCATGGTCACAACTCCGATCTCCAGTCTCCGTTGATCCATGCAACCAGCCACACGGATGCCGCATGTATGCGCGTCATCCAGTTCCCGTTCGCCCTTAATGCCACCTCAATGGCCCTCATCCTTGCTCGTCTGTTCGGCGGCTTCCACCACAGCTTCAACGTCACGGACGACGGTGACTCATGTTTCTCGTTCACCGTCGCCTCGCAAGAAGTCGCCAAGCTCATCGCCTCCATGGGTGACTTCCACAAGAAGGGCATGCTGATCCGTTTCCCCTGGCCACCACCCTTGGGTGGTGCCCGAGGCTCGATTCCTGGAGATGCCATGCCTCCGTCGTATGGCACCACGTCATCCTCACCGTCGGCGGTCGTCTCTGCATCCTTCCCACCAGCCTCAACAACTCTCGATCTGCCTAAGGTGCGACGACAACGGCCTGGTATTAGCTTCTTTTACCGCATGCTTAATGTTAATCGTTTTAGCCAGCTCCCCCCTCACGTGCATTACACTTACCACTCTCATTTATTCTGGATCACTTTCATGCCAATTAGTGTTAGGCCTAATGAAATGCTAGTCGAGTCAGCCCTAAATCACTGTTTTTCGGTCAAACAAGATTTTCTTGCGGTCAAGGTTCATGAGCTTATTTTTAAGTCTGGCATCTCCCGCTCAATCAAATTTCAAATTCTCAAGCATGGGTCCCTTGACTTTGAAGGGTTTCGTCTTTTCCTCTTTGACCAACTAGAACCGGCCGTTGCTCACTGCAGTCATTCCTCCATCTATATAACAATTTTTCTTACTCTCCCCAGCCCCCTCGATTTGCATCCATCCTTGGCCCTTTTGATCAGCAGCACCTGCCTGTCCATGCACCGCACCAGCCATCCCCCACGGTCACGTGCTGCGAGCACGACCGGTCAGCCCTGCATGAACCCCTGGCCCACCCCATGCATAATGATGGCTGTGCGGCGGCCCTAGACAAACCAAATCTTGCAAAAGATCCGTACGCGGTGACTGCTGCTGCGCATGTGCGCAAGGACGGCGCGCGAACCCAGGTATCCCCTCTTGTCTCTCTGTCTGTGCCAAATATGGACGCCCCCCCCCCCCCCCCCCGCGTCTAATCCGGGCTCCGCCGCGCCGCCCCCTGCCCCCCCACACGCGGCCCCTGCGACCTCACCGTGCGAGAATCTTGTATCGGGAACTGACGAAGCCGAGCCGTCACGCGTATACCCGCCCTTGCAGCTCACCCAAGCTACCTCTAAACGGTATCTAGCCATCATCATCGCGCCTAAAACCTCCCTGCAGCCTAATCCGTCCGCTCGATCACCACGCCATAAGCCCCAGTCGCCTCGCGCACTGGCACACGCAACAGATCACGCCGCTCTGACGGCAGATATGCTGCCCATGCGGTCCAACAGCGCCACGACAAGGTCATACAGAGATGTTCTCCTCTCCTCCCCCCACGGCCGCAGCCACCCGCAGCCCCGCCCCCCTACCACATCGGCATCTCCTTCCCTTTCATCTTCACTCTCACCCACCACCATCCACCAAAAGGAGGCGACGCTGCTTCCAGTGCCTCGCCTTAGACCACTGTGTCGAAGCCTGCCGCGACCCCATCCGCTGCGCTCGCTGTTGGCGGAACGGCCACCGCATCCGCGACTGCAGGTACAAACGGATCTGGCCTTTCTTTCCCTCCTAGCCCTGATCCAACTTTCTGCCCTCGCAGCATGGACTCTGGTAGCTCCTCGTCGGCGGCGGCACGCGGCCCGCGCACTCTCATGATCGGATGTCCGTATCATCCTCTCCGAGCCTTTCCCAGCCGTCTGCGTCCCATCTCCCTTCATCCTCCATGGCGTTCCCGTCGCGCAAACGGAGCCCTCCTTCCCCCTCCCTCACCACCGCGCACCTCAGCCCCTCCACCCACCCCCACCACTCCTCTCCACGATACCAATCACACGCCCACATCCCCGTTCGACACCCAAGAACTGTGGATCATCTCTCCGACGTTTTCATCGCCTCACAACACACGAGGGCCACCTCGCACGTATCTGAAACAGACTCTGATGACGAGCTGCCTCGTCCAGTCCATGAGGCTGGGCCACTGCCTCCCTATGGAGACATGCCGCTCGTCGCCGCTCCACCCTGCCTAGTCCACTACCCGCGCCGCTTCACTTTCGCGCACCTACAGAACCCCAACCCCAATCCCACCCCCTCATCCGCCGCGCCATTCAGCACACTAGCGGCAACCCTGCCTTCATTATGGGCAGGTCCTGGCGTGGGGTGGCCTGCCTCACCTTCCATACTCCTGCTGCCCGCAACGATGTCGTCCGCCGTAGCCCCATAGACTTTGAAGGCAATGTGATCACCATAGAGCCGGTAGAGCATGTTGACCGTGCCATTGCCGTTTTCACCGACCTCGCGGAAATCGAGGTCTCCGAGTTTCCGCACGAGCTCTGGCAGAGCGATGGCATCCGCTTCGCCCTGGCCTTCCTTGGCGATGTCTGTGTCGTCGATGATTTCTGCCTCCATGGCATAGATTACACCTCAGTCCGCGCCCTTGTGCTGCTCCAGTCCGGCAAACCAGCTCCTCCTGGCATTGTCATCCAACTCCCTCCCATCAATGAGATCAAAATAGCAAAAGTTGTAGAGGTTTCCCACTGGCATCATGGCGAAGGCGCCAACCCCTTCGGTGGCGATTCCTCCGATGGGGACTCTGCCCCGCTCTCCCAACGTTGCTCCCCATGTCCTCTCTCCCCAGACCACCTCGCTCCAGTCATCTCTGCTGTCAGAGCTGGTTGGCGCGCGGACCCCACCTACGGCGGCACCAGACAGGTTGCCCGCCATGCCAGCGGCGGTTCACGTGTGCCTGTTGCCTCTCCTGGCGACGGTACGGGCGAATCTGCTCTGTCCTCACCTTTCCCACCACCTGGCACTGTGCGCCAACCCCTCATCATCTCTGACGACGACTCACCTGGCTCTGAGGACATGCACGCCCTGCTCCTGCATGGCGTGGACACGGTGCATGCACCCCCTGCCTGTGCGGTCCCCACTTGTCATCTGCCCGGCTCCCCGGGTGGGATCTGTTGTGCCTCCAGATCCGCCCGCCCGCCTGTCGGCTGCTGCTCTGCCTGATGGCCCGCTGATGCCGTCCGACGCGTCCGCTTTCACTATGTTCGTGCCGTTCGCAGATGGCTCTGCCGCCCTCCCTACCTTCACTTTCTCTGCCGGTGAATCGTCATGTGCAAATGGTAACCCCCCAACCTCTCCTATGCTCAATCCATCAAACCTTGTATCCTCTGCTACCAATGCGCTGACCACTGCCAACATGGACGCAGCTCTTCCTCTCGAGGACCTGGACACTCATGAGTGCACCATCCGCAAGGAGCGCCGCAAGACAGCTCGTGACCACTCCTACTCCAAGGACAAGCTGCGCCGTAGCGCGCGGCTTGCTGGCAAGGAGGCCAAGTACTTGCCTATGCTCGCCAAGGCCGTCAAGGCCAAGGCCGCTCGCCTCTCGCCTCTCTGCCGCGGGCGTGGGCACTGCCATTGATCATGCCATCCAAGATGCCCGCCTTGACGTCGCTGATGCCCCTCCTGCCTCTGCTGAAGACCTGGCTGCCATTGCGCTGCTCTGTGGTGCCGACGACGGCCATCTTGACGCCATCCTTGGATCTGAGGCTTCTGCCTCCGGTGAGCACGATGCTCCATGATCAGCACTCCACGCATTCACAGCCCGTCAGGGCGCAACTGGCCGCTCCCGCCCGTTTCTGTTACACCGCATGTTCTAAGTGTGTCGTTATACTTTTGGTCGTTGTACCCGCTGTCGTTAGTTTTAGTACTGTTGTCGTACCTCTCTGTAACTTTTGCGCCTGTAGACCCGTTGTACCTCTGCTCTGCCTACCGGTGTTTGAACCTTTTTAATGAGTAATGTCGCATTCTCCATTTGCTCCTGGAATGTACGTGGTTTAGGCGATGATGCCAAGTGCTCTGACGTCCTCTCTGAATTGATTGCGATCAAACCTCACATTACCCTCTTGAGTCAAAACTAGATACTTACTCCGACCCCAAACTAAGATCCTTCTTGCCACGACAACTCGATCAAGTTTTCTCGTTACCCACCATGGGCACGGAGGGTGGCACTATTTCTACAGTCAACACAACTTATTTTCAAGTTGTCTCTTTCACACACCTCACCTTCTCCTCCACCCTGATTTTGCAATCAACGGCATGCGCCCGCAACATTGCCATCACTAATATCTACGCCCCCTCTTCACGTGCACTCAAACAATCTTTCTTAAACGAGCTCCTAACTATCGCACAACCAGATGATTCCCCATGGCTTATTGCTGGAGACTTCAACCTCCTTCGCTTCCCCTCTGACAAAAACAATCATGCCTTCCGACAATCTGAGGCCAACGCTTTCAACCAAACCTTAGACGACCTAGCCCTCATAGAGTTGCCGCTACTTGATCGCCAGTTCACCTGGTCGAACAATAGAGATACGCCCACCTTAGAACGGATCGATCGAGCTTCCTTTAACTTAGGCTGGGCTGACGCCTTCCCTAACACATCATTATCTTCACTCACGCGTTTTACGTCCGATCACGTCCCCCTCCTCGTCCACGTCACCACAACGATTCCTCGGTCCAATTTCTTTAAATTCAAGCCTGGCTGGGCCAACTTCCAGCCATGTGGAGACATTATCAGGAGAATCTGGGCTCCATCTCAGCCCACATCGTCAGTCAACTCTGCCGCTGCTCTTGCCTCCATGCTCAAAAAATCTCAGGCCGGGCTAAAAAAATGGGCATGATCACGTATCCCTGCTCCCCTTCGCGAGTCTAGTTGCAAATCTACAATCGCTGCGTTAGATCACGCTGAAGAATCTAGAGCTCTGTCCCATCCAGAACTTCTCACTCGCAAAATTATTGTTTCTCCTCAAATGCACAATCCAAGAGAAAATGACCTATTGGAGATGGCGTGCTAAAGTGTCACGAGCCATCCACGGCAGGGATAACACAAAATTCTTCCACATGTCTGCCTCCCACTGGCTTAGAAAAAACAAAATATTTACCCTCACGCGATGGTAATGATTTCACCTCTCACCACCACAAAGCGGAGATTCTTAGGGATTTCTTCGTCTCCCTCATTGGTACAGCCACTACGACATGGGCTTTTGATCTGAACGCTATATATCCACAACCTGTCCTTTTATAGAACTTACTGGCCCTTAGTCAAACACGTAGTTCTACCTTTCTTCTCCCAATTTCACCAAGGTGGGTCAGATACAGAACGCATAAACCGTGTTCACATCGTCCTCCTTCCAAAGAAGGACACGCCAACCTCACCCGACGCTTTCAGGCCTATCTTTCTGCAGAACTGCCCAATCAAAGCTGTTGCTAAAGTCCTCACTTCTCGTCTCAAACCGCTCATTCCTATGTTAGTCCATGGCAATTAGACTGGGTTCATCTCCGGCAGGAATATCGGCGAGAACTACGTTTTTGCAGCCGACCTCATTAGCTCTTGCCACTCTCGCAAAAGACCAACCATGGTTTTTAAGCTCGACTTCTGAAAAGCTTTCGACTCCGTGGCTTGGCCCGCCCTTGACAGGATCCTGGCCGTTCGTGGCTTCTCTCAAACCTTTCGTACCTGGATGCAAAACATTCTTCACACGGGCAAAGCTGCCATTCTCCTGAATGGGGTCCCAGGCAACTGGATACAATGCAAGAATGGCTTGCGGCAAGGCGACCCGGCCTCCCCCTACCTTTTCCTCATCGTCGCCGACCTGCTTCAACAGCTCATCTTCCAGAGCTCTAAGTCTGCTCCCCACCACCCCATCTTCTCCCACTTGCCTCCCACCGTTCTCCAATACGCCGATGATACGCTCATCATTGCAGCCGCCTCCCCTGTCGCCGCCGCAGCCCTCAAAGTAACCCTAAACAATTTCGCGCAAGCTACGGGCCTCACCATCAACTTCTCCAAAACCACTCTAGCCACCCTCCACATAGATGATACCATGGCCACTGCCACTGCCCTTGCCATGGGTTGCTCTCGCGCACCCTTCCCTCAAACTTATCTCGGCCTACCCCTTGCCCCAACTAAACCTCCTACCAATGCCTCCTACCAATGCCTTCGCTCCGTTGATAGAACGATCTCGCAACCTACTGACGGGCTGGCGTGGTAAACTATTTGACAAGGGCGACCGTCTCATTCTCATCTCCGCGGTTCTGAACTCCCTCCTTACCTACTTCATGTCGGTGTTCCGCATTCCCAAGAAAACCCTCAAAGTCATTGACTCTCTAAGAAGGGCTTTTTTTTGGCAGGGGACGATGCTTATTCAGGAGCTCAATGCCTTATTGCATGGAAAAATGTTTGCTTACCAAAAAAAAATCGGTGGTTTAGGGCTTAAAAACCTGCATGTCCAAAATAATTGTCTACTCATGAAATTTGCAGCCAAAGCTCTCTCCTCTGCACAGACACCTTGGCTAGAATGGCTAGACCTTCAACACCCCAACGCTCTAGTCTCCTCGTCTCCTCAAACCTCCTTTCTTTGCCGCACAATTGCACAGCAAATCCCCACCCTACAGACTATCTCATTTGTGCTACCAAAAAACGGCTCACATACATATTTCTGGCTTGACACCTGGTTGACCCCAAAACCCCTAGCTACCACCTTTCCCCACCTCTTCTCACACTCCAACTTAGAGCTGGTTAAAGTGGCTAATATTTTGCGTTTCGGTCCCGAAGCTAACCTCAATAATCGTCTCTCTCTTACGGCAGAACAAGAGCTTGTTTCGCTTTTGGCTATTTTGCAGGACTTCATGCCCTCGGCGGAGGAAGATCAAAGGTTCCTAAACCGAGGCCATGGCTTCTCCACCAAGCACGCGTACGGCGCCCTCATGGCCCGGCCAGACAACGATCTCATTGCCCCTCTCATCTGGGGCACCAAGGCTCCTCGCAAGCTAAAAATCTTCGCCTGGCTACTCTTCAAGGACCGCCTCAATACCAGGGTCAACCTTGCCCATAAGCATATAATCTCCTCTGATTTATGCCCCCGATGTGCTAGGTTACCCGAAGACTCCATGCACCTCTTCATCACATGCCCACTTGCCAACAGGATATGGCAACGAATCGGGATACTGCCACAAACCGACGACATCAATGAGCTTTGGGACGCCTCTCTGCCTCATCACCTCCCCAAAAAAGCATGGTCCTTGGTCCTCATGGCACTACTATGGAAGATATGGACAGCACGTAATGATATGTTGTTTAGGAGTGTTGATCAATGTTCTGTAATAACCCTTAGGAACCTTATTTTTGACTTAGACCTTTGGTCACACCGTCTTGTGGAAACACGAGACAAGGAGGACGTCTTCTCGTGGCGTTCCTACCTCTCTGCACGTTGCACCGTGCCTATGTAATTCTGTACTTGCTGCCCCGGCAGCCCTTTGAGTAATATATTCAGGTGGGGGAGCTCCCCCCCCTCCTTCCCCCTGTGATTCTCAAAAAAGAAATGATGAAGATTCTTGGTATAGAGCCCTCCCAAGGAGCAGTAGAGTGCACCGTGGCATAAGGCATGAGTCGGAGCTGGGCACTTAAAAGGGACCAGCTAGCACGTCGTATGTGGCAAGATAAGTAGGTCAACCGGATGCCAATCAAAACATCAAGGGCAACAACGTCGAGAATGGTGTGTAGTACTTTATTATGTGTTGTAACCTGTACTCATTGATGTCCTATGCTGTTGTGGCTCCATTACATTGTTTTTGTTGCTACCCAGTACCCACATGCACTCATTTCTACTTGTGTGACCTATATAAGCTCATTATTATTATTTAAATTCTGCTAATTTCTGTGTTAGTTCTGCTTGTTATCGTGTGGATTAATATAGCACATCCCATCACTTCCTAAGAAATCATTCTTTTTTCTCATTGAATTAGCCATGGCAAAGGGAAAGGGAAAGTATGGTGATGAAGGTTCCCGGCAGAGAACCATGAGCTGGGATGATGAACAAACTAAGTTCATGGTGAATTGGTACATCGAGTACCGAAAAGAACAGCATGCAGGCTTCGTATTCAAGAAGCAACACCATATGAAGTGTGCTGATGTTTTAAACAAAGAGTTTGCTATTGGGGGGGGGGGGGGGTACACTTGACCAAGATGATTGTCACTACGGACATTACAAAGAGAATTGGACGATAGTTGAGACAGCTATGAATAAGAGTGGCAATGGTTTTGACAAAATAAAATGCAAAGTAACAATTTCAGAGTCGGGAAAGGAGCAACTTAGTGTGAGTATTAATTCTTTGTTTATATATAAAAAATTAAAAATACATTCCTATAGATTTTTGTGGTACTAATTTATTATGCACGTGCTTGCAGGATAGGGCCAGGCGCTTGCTCTCTAAGCCCATCAAATTCTTTCATGAGATGCAAGAACTTTTCTCGGGCATGAATGCTGATGGTTCCCTTGCCATGGATCCGGAAACAGGCTTGGATGATGGAAGCGGACCATCTGACTCTGACTCGGAATAGCTGAATGACATGTTCATTTATCCACAAAGTATTGACCTTGAAGGTAATGATTCTGATACAATACCAGCCCCTCCAAGTAGTAAAGTGGTAGCAAGTGGTGGAATTGGCTCATCTAAGAAACACCAGGCTGGTAAGAAGCGACCTAGAGATGTGAAATCACCCACTAAGACGATGAAGCAGCCTAAGAGTAGTTTCACCAATGCTATTGAACATATCACCACCATAATGAAAGCAATCCAGCAGACTCTTGCTAATCCTCCTCCTGCGCCCCAATTGCCACAACTTATTGACCCCAGTGCTGCATTGCGGTCAAGAATTGATGAGATAAATATTAGTAATGAAGATACGATCCTTATTGGTGAATATCTCTGTCTTGCAGGCCCAAACAATGAGGGTATGCGCAGTTTCCTATCTTACAGAAGTGACAAAACTTTGGAGACCTGGGTATACCAATTCATTTGCAAGCATGAAGATCGTATGCAGTTACTATTGATTCCTGGTAGTACATGCTTCTGGTGTTATTTGGCCTCCTTTTGCTGCTAATGGCTGTTATGCATGAACTTGGTGAAAATGCTTTTGGGTGTTGTTCTGACTTTTGTTGCTACTGAAGATTGTTGAACTATGCAGAGCGACCCGATGCTTGTGTAGTACTGCTAATATGACCAACTATGTAGATTTGCAAGTAGTTCCTAGGTGCAAGAACTGTTAGTTGCTTATGTATAATAGCATCGATCATGTGATATTTTGTTGCTATACTGGTTGGTGTGAACCAGTGCAAGTGGTTACTGTAATGAACTATTGCATGTGATGTTTAATGGATTATGATAAGCTAGATTGATTGCTCTATTTTGTACCTGGGTATTTTTTTCATGGCAATAATCAATGATGTCTGACATGCATGAGCATAAGAGGGAAAGCTCACCACTTCATTCAAGGGGGGTGACTCTATCAGCTTTGGCTATCAAACAAACACCATCCACACTTTTTTGCCACACATGTGGCAGAATACATGGCAATCATCTAAAACGGGTGCCTCACTCAATTTGCCACAACTCAACTAAGATGTGGCAACCAACCAAACATCCTTATTTCTACCACAGGTTAGTCACGCCACAAGTGTGGCACACGCTTATACTTAGTTGTGGCAAAAATGCGGTTCCCAACCAAACATGCCCTAAGCTTACACTAACCATTGTTTCGGAGAAGACTTGAAATAGTCATTCTGCACTGCAGAAATCGTGTTCAGAGGAAAAAAGGCACCAATGCTAGCACATAAAAGTGTAGGCTCATTGTGTGTGGTCAACAGTGTGACATAATTGTCGCATATGGCTATGACACGTAACAGTGTGTGGTCAACAAAATTGTATTCTACTTAACAGGAAGCAATATCTGATCTCGTAGAGACGGTTATGAACTTGCTAACCGGTGATAAGCCACTAGACATACCAGGAGATCATGTCGGGTGATAAAAAAAGTATTTTTCTAGCCTGAAGACTAAGTAGTCCGATCCACATACCAGGAAAGAAGTTATGCTAATTGATTCTTAAAAGGTGTGACCCAACAGAAGTGTAAAAGAGAACAATTGGCAGCTTAGAGAAATCATACGACTCAACATTCCTCTCTGAAGCAATCGTCATACCTTTGTCTTGAACAACTTCAGAGAGAGCATTCCATGTGCAAGCATCAGCCACTGAAAATGTTAAATGTGCCATGAGTGTTAGTATTGGATCTCAAACATTACTTCTTTTATCCTTGCTAACAGATATGTATTAGTTTACTACTGATATAATACCAATGCAGCTCATATAACCTTCTAGACTTGATTATATAGCAACTCAAAGGTGAATAACTGAAGACTTGACTCGGTTTGGTCAATTGACCAAATACCTTGTTGGTCATTGCGCAATCTCCGGACGCCGCTTGCCGGCTTCTACTCTAATCACCTGCCTCTCTGCAACCAGACGTGTTGTACCCAAACCGTCGGAGCCACCACCACCTAATTGGATGCTTCCTCCACTGAGAGCGACCGGCGCAGCGCGCAGGGAGAGGGGGGAGATTGAGGATGCAATCCTACCACACCCTGCTGCGGTTGTCCGTCCTTCCTTCCCCATGGTCGCCAATTCAAGAGCTGAAAAAAGAAGAAGGAGAAGGCGTCGAGGGGGTGCAAGGAGAGTAGAGACGGGGAGGCGGCAGATGAAACAGGGAAGGGGAACCTGGGGAGGGGGGGAGGAGGGCGTCCACCTTGCTCCGCCTAGCACCGGGGTGGACACGCCGTCGCAGTCTGGTCTCGCCGTCTAGCCGCTGGTGGATGGAGCTTGTCGTAAGACCATCTCTGTAGGATTTCACCATCACTGGATCCTCCGTCAGAGATTACCATCGAGAATCTCGACGACACCCTCGGTTCGGCCGGGCCCCGAGTTCTGCAGCTAGCGTTGCTGCCTCTCCTTCCCCGCCAACCTTAGAGTCGGCCCAACCTCGTCCTCCATGCTGCCAACGCGGCCCCGGCCGGCGGCGTGCAGCGGCAGAGGCCAAGTCGTCGCTCCTCAGCTGACGAAGCCGCCTAGATTAGCGATGACCGAGGAGTTCCGGGCGGCAGCGCTCTCCGGTGCGGTCCACACCATCTCGATGGTAGGCTCCGGAAGCAGGCAAAGCGGCCGGCGTTGAGAACGACAGTAAATCAGGATGGGTAAGGAGGAACGGCAGTGGAGATCAGGGTCGTGGGGAAAGAGAAGGGGGCACATTTCTAGAGGGGCCGCGTGAGTAGCAACCGGTCGGCACACATTTTTCTTCCTAATAGCATTTCTAGCCTACGCTGGCTGTAAAAACGCCCGGCCTGTATAATTCCGGCGAGTATATGGATTTGACTTTTTTTTATCAGACCAGACCCTGTATAGGCCCAGAACTCCTGGCAGTATATCTATGGGTCCACTGCCGCTATACGGGGCAAAACCCTATTTCCCGTCATCATAATCCTTTGTTTCCCGTTTGATTTCTCGTTGCTGGCAACCCAAATCCGCTGCCTCACTCCGCTATCGTAGACAGATTCGCCACCATGTGGCGCGCGATGTGGAGCTCTGGCTGTGACGCCGACGGAGGCTAGGACCCCGAGCAGAAGCGTGATACGCCTTCGTCGTATCTATAATTTTTTTATCGTTTCATGTCAATATTATACAATTTTCACATACTTTTGGCAACAACTTATATGATTTTATTGGACTAACATATTGATCCAGTGCCCAGTGCCAGTTCCTGTTTATTGCATGTTTTTTACGCAGAATGTCCATATCAAACAAAGTCCAAACGCGATAAAATTTTACGAAGAATTATTTTGGAATATATGTGATTTTTAGGAGGTGGAATCAATGCAAACAGAGGCCCACGGCCTCCACCACCCATTAGGGCGCGCCCATGTGTCTCGTGGCCTCCCCGTAAGTCGGTTGGGGCCCTTCTTCGGGCGCAAGAAACATAATTTATGGGGAAAATCGTGTAAAAATTTCAGCGCGATCGGAGTTACGGATCTCCGGGGATTTAAGAAATGGTGAAGGGCCAGAAAATATGAACGCGAAACAGAAGAGAACAGATGGATAGACCCAATCTAGGAGGGGCTCCTGCCCCCTCCGCCGCCATGGCAACCATGGACCAGAGGGGGAACTTTCCTCCCATCTAGGGGGAGGCCAAGGAAAAAGAAGGAGGGGCTCTCTCCTCCTCTCTCCCGATGGCGCCGAAACGCTGCCGGGGCAATCATCGTGTGACGGCGATCTACTCCAACAACTCCGTCATCTTCACCAATATCTTCATCACCTCCCCCCATCTATATTCAGCGGTCCATCTCCTGCAACCCGTTGTACCCTCTACTTGAACATGGTGCTTTATACTTCATATTATTATCCAATGATATGTTGCCATCCTATGATGCTTGAGTAGATTTTTGTTGTCCTACCGGTAATTGGTGAATTGCTATGATTGGTTTAATTTGCTTGTGGTTATATTGATGTCCTTTGGTGCCCATCATATGAGCGTGTGTGTGGATCACACCATAGGACCGGGTAGTTGTATGTTGATAGGACTATGCATTGGAGGGCAAGGATGACAGAAGCTTCTTCCTACCATAGAAATTGATGCATACGGGATTGAAGGGGGACCAATATATATATATATATATATATATATATATATATATATATATATATATATATATATATATATTAATACTATGGTTGGGTTTTACCTTAATGAATGTTAGTAGCTGCGGACGCTTGCTAATAGTTTTAATCATAAGTGCATAGAGTTCCAGGTAAGGGATGACATGCCAGCTGTGGCCTCTCTCACATAAAAACTTGCTATCAGTCTAGTAACATAGTCAATTGCTAAGGGATAATTCCGCAAATCCTACCACTACTAATCCACACTCGTTATACTAAGTTAATTGTTTCTTTATCTAAACAGCGCCTAACTTTTATTTTCACGTTCTTTATTATCTTGCAAACCTATCCTACCACACCTACAAAGTACTTCTAATTTTATTCTTGTTCTAGGTAAAGCAAACGTTGAGCGTGCGTAGAGTTGTATCGGTGGTCGATATAACTTGAGGGAATATTTGTTTTACCTTTAGCTCCTCGTTGGGTTCGACACTATTATTTATCGAAAAGGGCTACAAACGATCCCCTATACTTGTGGGTTATCAAGACCTTTTTCTGGCGCCGTTGACGGGGAGCAATAGCGTGTGGTGAATGTTCTCGTGTGTGCTTGTTTGCTTTATCACTAAGTATTTTTTATTTTTTGCTCTTGTTTTTTATCTTTAGTTATGGGTAGGAAATGCAAAATACCAAAAAAATAGTTGTACCGGTTAAACCAATGGTTGAAGAACCACCTAAAATCTATCATACTGTTGAAGCTTTCTACTTGGATCATCTTCGATCCCTTTGTGCTCGTGCTAAAACCCCAACTAGCTTAGTTGAGGGCAAATCATTAGATGAGCATGCTCATTTTGTGCGACACCGCTTATCTCAAAAAGGAAAACTTTTGTGGCATCATATTAATAATTTGTATTGGTATGCTTTGAATTTATACGAAATATATGATTTTCCTTGTTGTTATGAAGACCTTAAGAAACACCATCCCTACCAATGTGAGTTTAGTAATAATGGAATCTTATCTTCTTATGTCAAGGGTGTTTATAAATACTGTGATGTTGAACAAATCAGGGCCGTCTCCAGAAATATGAGGCCCCTGTGCCAAATACAAATTGTTGCCCTAAAATTTCTAGAATACTTGGATTTTAAGAAAAGAAATTTAAATAAATTCAAACACTGCATAAATTACAGGCTAGTCGAGATAATACAACAAAAATAGACGACCTGAATGTTAAACAAGCAACTATCTTGGAAATCTCCGTGTGTGTCAACTTGATTAACTAACCTACTTTATATATTCCGTAAAAAAGTTGATTGATGAATTGATGCATATGCACACAATATACTCACTAATATAATTATTCAACAGCGCAAAATAGTCTAAATTAAATAAGGATTTAATTTGAGCGCACCTGTTAGACAGATCGATGATGCCCTTGCCTTGGTCTTGCGCACTTGGCTACCTGCTGCTTCAACTTGTGTGTTTTGATTTGCTACGACTTTCCGAGCGACCGGCGGCAAGATGAATCATGGAATTAGTTCTTGATATGAGAAGGGCTATGAACTGAGCTGTGTCTTCGGGCAGGAAATGAAGAATCACTTTCGCAAAAAAACAAAGGAAACAAAGCAACAAAAAACGAGACAACACCACTAGCCCAGGTCTCCCTACGGCGACGACACACATCTGTTAGTTCGTCTCGGGAAAGATCGATAGATTGATCGATGGATCGGTAGGTGTGTAGATGGAACTAGGGCTCGGTTCGGGAGATGTTGGAGCAGGCCCAGTTCGAGGGAGCCCGCGATTAGCTGCAGAAAAAGGGCCCAAATCAAAACATATACAAACATTGGCCCAAAACAGGGGGCCCCTAGAATTTGGGGGCCCTGTGCGGTCGCACAGGCCCTTGGACGGCCCTGGAACAAATTGAAAATTTGTTGCTTTTAAGGATGCTTATGAAATCGCTTATTTGATTGAAAAGTATGATGCTACTCTTTACAAATATGAAAAATTTGCTATACTTAAATATTGCTATGAAAACTATGCTTCTAATGCTTTGTTAAACCATATATTGAAGACTCCTCCGCTGTCCAAGAAGAGACTAACATTTTGTAGGAGTCTATGGAAGAAGAAATTGCTGAAACTGTGAGCTCATTCGATGAAAAAGATGAGGAGGAGAGTGAAGAACCAAAGGAGGAAGAGCAGATTGATCACCCCTGCCCACCTTCTAATGAGAGTGACTCTTCAACTCATACATTCTTTAATTTCCCTCCATGCTTACCGAAGGATGAATGCTATGATAATTGCTATGATCCTGTTAATTCATTTGAAATATCCCTTTTTGATGAAATTGATGCTTGCTATGCTTGTGGTCATGATGCCAATATGAATTATGCTTATGGAGATGAACTTGCTATAGGTCCTTATGTTAAGAATGACATTGTTGCTATTGCACCCATACATGATAGTCCTATTATCTTTTTGAATTCTCCAAACTACACTATACCGGAGAAGTTTGCTCTTATTAAGGATTATATTGATGGGTTGCGTTTTGCTACTACACCTGATGATTTTGATGAATATAATATGCATGTGCTTGCTGCTCCTACTTGCAATCATTGTGAGAGAGGAACTACATCTCAACCTCTCTATGTTTCCAACACGATAAAATTGCAAGAAACTGCTTAGCTATGCATTAGCATTTACTTGATGTGCACGAATTGTTCTTTTATGACATGCCGATGCACAGGAAGAGAGTTAGACTTCATCATTGCATGATATATGTTGCTTTCTGCTCACTATTAGATTGCAAAATCATTGCTAATTAAAATTGGCTTTGATATACCTTGGGATCCGGGTGGATCAATTACTTGAGCACTTTATGCCTAGCTTAATGGCTTTAAAGAAAGCGCTGCTAGGGAGACAACCCGGAAGTTTTAGAGAGTCATTTTACTTTTGTTGTGTGCTTTTATAAAGTTCAAAAACAAAAAAATAAAGGGAACTAAACTTTTTTCAGAAAGAGAAGCGATTGGAAGGTTATATGCATTGGAGAAGTGAGGGTCGACCTTGAACACTTGTGTTCATGCTCATGGAAACAATGCAAAAAAATTCATGAAAGTTTCTCAAAAAATAATTATCCCCTTGTACAAATCATTGTATCATAAAAATAATGTGCCAAGATTTGCCTTTAGGATGATTAGATTGCTTGTTGGTATGTGCGGTGCAAAAACAGAAACTTTGGCTGTAGTGCGTGAATTTTCATTTTTTTCCTGGAACGTCAAAAGTTTCTGAATTTTTGACACAGTATTGCTATGCAAAATGTTTATTTTTTCCTAATTTTTTAGAATTTTTGGAGTTATAGAAGTATTGTCAAAGTTCAGATTACTACAAACTGTCCTGTTTTTGACAGATTCTGTTTTTGATGCATTGTTTTACTTGTTTTGATGAAACTATCGATTGTATCGGTGGTATAAGCCATGGAGAAGTTATAATACAATAGCTACAATGCAAAAACAAAATATGAATGGGTTTTCAACAGTACTTAAAGTAGCAACTTGCCTTATTATACTAACGGATCTCACCGAGTTTTCTGTTAAGTTTTGTATGGGTGAAGTGTTCAAAGATCGAGGAGGTCTCGATATGAGGAGAAGGAGGAGAGGCAAAAGTTCAAGCTTGAGGATGCCCAAGGCACCCCAAGTAAATATCCAAGGAGACTCAAGTCTCTAAGCTTGGGGATGCCCCGGAAGGCATCCCATCTTTCTTCAACAAGTATCAGTATGTTTCAGTTTTTGTTTCGTTCATATGATATGCGTAAATCTTGGAGCGTCTTTTGTGTTTAGTTTTCATTTTGTTTTATGCACCATGCTAGTATGAGATAGTCCATGGTTGATTTTTAGAATGCTCATTGCACTTCACTTATATCTTTTGAGTATGTCTTTATAGAATGCTTCATGTGCTTCACTTATATCATTTGAAGTTTGGATTGCCTGTTTCTCTTCACATAGAAAACCGTTATTTGTAGAATGCTCTTTTGCTTCACTTAAATTTATTACGGCATGGTCTTTTGTAGAAAGAATTAAACTCTCATGCTTCACTTATATCTATTTAGAGAGTCAACAGGAATTGGTCGTTTGCATGGTTAGTCATGAAATCCTACATAAAACTTGTGGATCACTGAGTATGATATGTTTGATTCCTTACAATAGTTTTGTGATATAGAGATGATAATATGTGGGAGGTACTAGTAAATGGTTGTGGTTAGTAGGAATATTGGTGTTAAGGTTTGTGATTCCCGAAGCATGCACATATAGTCTCTCATTATGCTATGAAGTTGGAGCATTGATTGTCTTCCTTATGAGTGGCGGTTGGGGACGAGCGATGGTCTTTTCCTACCAATCTATCCCCCTAGGGGCATGCGTAGTAGTACTTTGCTTCGAGGGCTAATTAACTTTCGCAATAAGTATGTGAGTTCTTTATGACTAATGTGAGTCCATAGATTATACGCACTCTTATCTTTCCTCAATCTGCTAGCCTCTATGGTACCGTGCATTGCCCTTTCTCACCTTGAGAGTCAGTGCAAACTTCGTAGGTGCATCCAAACCCCGTGATATGCCATGCTCTATCACACATAAGCCTTATTATATCTTCCTCAAAACATCCACCATACCTACCTATTATGACATTTCCATAGCCATTCTGAGATATATTGCCCTGCAACTTCCACCACTTTCGTTTTGATGAATTGAGCATTCATTGTCATATTGCTTTGCATGATCGTAAGACATCCAACATGATATTTCCATGGCTTGTCCGGGTTTTTTATATCCTTTTTATGCTAGATCATCGCACCTCCTGATACACTGCCAGAGACATTCATATTGATGTGGGCATCCGTGTCATAGCTGAGAGTTCCAAAACAACTACATGCTCATCTGATCATGCAAACAAGAAGCAGATTATTTGTGTTGGAAGAATCCCTATCGAGCTTGTTGCACTGGATGAAGTTAAGCCAACATTCAGAACTCCATGTGGTGTACACACGTTGTGGTAGGAAATATACGAGTCAAGTTTGATCCGGTTTGGTATAGGTGCAGTATACGTGAGTTAAGTCTTTGGTCTAGTACTAGTTACGTGGTTATCTTAGTCTCCTAGGTGATTAAGGCGGCCGGATAATTAATTAGTTAAAATCCTTGGTTAGTTTGAATAGGAGATAGAGTCTATATCTAACTTGGGTGCTTTAGTCGGTTTGGTCAGATTGGTGTCGCCTATATAACAGGCAGGCTTCGGCCGTGTATCGAGTGGGAAGTTTTTGTTCTTCTGAGATTGAAATAAACCAGAAAAGTTCCCAGTCGGGGGACACCATGTACTGCGTTTCTGCGACCTTTTGAGGGATCGACTGCTGCTGCGTTGAGGCTGGTGATCTTGCCGCAGATTGGTTTTTGTTCTTGTTAGATAATAGCAAGGGCTGAAATCTCTTTTTACCTGATCATTTACTTTGAGTACGGTACTTTTCTAGTTATCATAGATTGTCCTGCTACTTCGTGAAGACTACAGTACTGTGAAAGACCGGCCCGCGACACGCGCAATTTAGTGTCTCGCTAGTTCGTGTTACATCAAGTGGTATTCAGAGCAAAAGTTGTTCACGGTACTGCGTTGATCAAGATGTCAACCTTGGTCAACAAGGATGCATGGCGATGCTGCTGCTGATTCTAAGGAAGTTGTACATCCAGTGTATGCGAATAATATTCCAAAATATTCGGGATGATTTTGACCACACATGCAACTACATCAAGCAATGTCATGATGCGCTTGGCAAAATGATAGATGTCCTGATCGCTCGGTTTGATGGTTTGGCAGACATCATCAATATGCCGGCGACGAATTCTGCACTACCACAGGCTGTTCCGGCTGCTCCACTGCATTATGCACCACCGGCTCGCGACGGACATGCCAGCGTGCATGATCGCCATTTGGCGGCACAACCTCATGCTGGAGATGATGGTCTCGATGACGACGTTGACCAGGTGGGGTACACGCCAAGACCACGACACTATGAGCCTCGTCCTGAAACTTCCGTTCGTGGCGGAGTGCATGACCGAGTTGGTCAAGGTGTGTGTGTGCCTTTGGATGATGGAATTGGGCTCAATACCTTCGTTCTCTGGCAAGTGCAAACCAGAAGGCTATTTGGAGTGGGATATGCGTGTTGATCAGATTTTTGACGCCCATCATTATAGCAAGGAGAAGAAAGTTCAACTTGCTGGAATTGAGTCCACCGGTTACGCGCTAATTTGATGGAATCAAATTTGCCGGTCGCGACATTGTCCGATGACTTGGCGAGGGATGAAAGAATTCATGAGGCGACATTTTTTTCCTAAGCACTATAGAAGAGATATATGTACAGCAAGTTGCAGTGGCTCTCTCAAGGTAATATGAGTGTAGATGAATATTACAAGGAGATGGAATTGCTTATGATACGTACAGGGACAACGGAGGATCCGGAGGCGACTATGGCACGTTTCTTTAATGGGCTAAATATTGAGGTGCAGGATCGTGTTGAGATGGTGGTCTACTACAACATACAAGATCTTGTGCACCAAGCTGTGCATGCGGAACAACAAATTAAGCGACGCCAAGTCAGCACAGTTCCCAGTACCACTTTGAACACATGGCGACACTCGCAGCATAACAGTGAGGATGTCGGTCCTAGCTCCAGGACGACAACATCAAATCGCTCTCATGGTTCTGTGCAAAAGGATGCTTCAAGCTCAGGACTGTCGAGGGTTAATTCTAGTGTGTAGTCGACCACACGTACTAGTGGCATAGAGTGTTTCAAGTGTGGAGGAAGGGGCCATATGAGGCGTGAATGTCCTAATGAGAAAAGAGTATCGCTCACAAGAGATGGCTATGCATCTGCGAGTGATGAAGAGGCAGTTTCCGACACTTCGTGAAAAATTTGAAGATGCTGAAAAGGTGACTGCTAGTTTTGAAGCTACCGAATCATATCCGTCTTTGATGGCGCAGCGAGTGCAAGAGGATCGCATTGAGGATAAGGGCCAACGTTGGAATATTTTTCAAACCAATGCCAAATCAACGACACCAATTGTAACTTGATCATAGATGGAGGAAGCTACACCAATGCGGTCAGCAAGGGATTGGTCGAAGCTTTGGGGTTACCTGCATAGAAGCACCCACAGCCACACTGCATCGACTGGTTATATCAGTCCGGCAGACTAAAAATTACTCATAAGGTGTGTCTCAATTTTTTCCGTTGGTGACTATACCGACACAGTGATTTGTGATGTTTTGCCGATGGATGCATGTCACTTGTTGCTGGGGAGACCTTGGTAATATGATCATCACGCCACACATGACGAAAGGTCCAACACTTATTCTTTTCGGAATGCCGGAAGACAATATTTGCTACAACCGATGTTTGCTAATGCTATTAAGGAGGATGATATTCTTTCAGTAAAGAAGAAGGTCTCTAAAACCACCATGCAGCCGAGGATGGCTTCGTTCCAAGGAGGATGGGATGATGTGGGCATCCGTGTCATAGCTGAGAGTTCCAAAACAACTACATGCTCATCTGATCATGCAAACAAGAAGCAGATTATTTGTGTTGGAAGAATCCCTATTGAGCTTGTTGCACCGGATGAAGTTAAGCCAACATTTAGAACTCCATGTGTTGTACACACGTTGTGGTAGGAAATATACAAGTCAAGTTTGATTCGGTTTGGTATAGGTGCAGTATACGTGAGTCAAGTCTTTGGTCTAGTACTAGTTACGTGGTTATCTTAGTCTCCTAGGTGATTAAGGCGGTCGGATAATTAATTAGTTAAAATCCTTGGTTAGTTTGAATAGGAGATAGAGTCCATATCTATCTTGGGTGCTTTAGTCGGTTTGTCCAGATTGGTGTCGCCTATATAACAAGCAGGCTTCAGCCGTGTATCGAGTGGGAAGTTTTTGTTCTTCCACTACTGCAGGATGCTGCTAACGCGACACTACGATCAGAGACCCTTCGACGAAACTGTGTGCGATGCAATAATCGCAAACGGTGGTGTAAAAGAACCGTAAAAAGGTGCAAAACGTCTGCGATGGCGGAGCCATCAAACACGGTTCAGATTTTAGTTGCGTGTGCGATCCAGGCATACGGTTCAGTCCAATGAACTGTTTGCGATGAGGAGGAACAAAAGAAACGGGCAGCCTGATGAAGGCGTGTGCGATATAGAGCATCCGGTTCACTCAGATGAACTGTTTGTGATTAGGCAACACAAAAAAGGTCAGCCAGATCAAGGTGTGTGATTGAGGGCATACGCTTCAGAAGGATTAACTATTTGCGATTAGGCAACAGAGCAAAAACGGGTCAGCCAGATCAAAGTGTCTGCGATTGATGGCATACACTTCACATGGATGAACTGTTTGGGATTAGCCACAACAAACTGAAACAGTTAGATAGATCAACGTGTGTGCGCTAGACGGGCACACACATTCTAATTAAAAGAAGCGCGTGCGATGGTAATAACGAGCGTGCACGGTTGTTGGAACAAGACGTGTGCTGACATTGCCTATTGCGATGCACCCTTGAAAGGATCGATATAGTTGACTAGAGGGGGGTGAATAGGCAACTAACAATTTTTAACTTTTCTTTACCAATTTAAACTTTGCATCAAAGTAGGTTGTCTAGATACGCAACTAGGTGAGCAACCTATATGATGCAACAACAATAAGCATACACGCAAGCAAGAGATAAGGCACAAATAAACTTGCACAAGTAAAGGCACGAGATAACCAAGAGTGGAGCCGGTGAAGACGAGGATGTGTTACCGAAGTTCCTTCCCTTTGAGAGGAAGTACGTCTCCGTTGGAGCGGTGTGGAGGCACAATGCTCCCCAAGAAGCCACTAGGGCCACCGTATTCTCCTCACGCCCTCACACAATGCGAAATGCCGTGATTCCACTATTGGTGCCCTTGAAGGCGGCGACCAAACCTTTACAAACAAGGTTGGGGCAATCTCCACAACTTAATTGGAGGCTCCCAACGACACCACGAAGCTTCAGCACAATGGACTACGGCTCCGCGGTGACCTCAATCGTCTAGGGTGCTCAACACCCAAGAGTAACAAGATCCACAAGGGATTAGTGGGGGGATTCAAATATCTCTTGGTGGAAGTGTAGATTGGGGCCTCCTCAACCAATCCCTAGAGAATCAACAAGTTTGATTGGCTAGGGAAGGAGATCGGGCGAAAATGGAGCTTAGAGCAACAATGGAGCTTGGAGGTGGAAGAGGTGGTCAACTAGAGGAGGAAGACACCCCTTATATAGTGGAAGAACAAATCCAACCGTTATCCACCAACTTAGCCTGCGCAGCGCGGTACTACTGCACCTGAGGCGCGGTACTACCGCAGGGGTACGCGGTACTACCGCAGAGCCCCGCGGTACTACCGCCCACGCAGCAGAGACCAGAACAGCCACACATGCACTAAGGCAGAGGGCGGTAGTACTGCTGGCGCGGTACTACCGCTCCCCCTTGCGGTACTACCGCAAGGCAGGGGCTGTCCAGGGATGGGAAGGCACGGATATAAAAATTACATCCGTGGCTACTTCCGCAGAGTAGGAGTCGATGCAAAAACCCGACGCGGTAGTACCGTAAGCCAGCCACGGTACTACCGCGCGAGGTGCGGATGTAAAAAATTACATCCGCCCCTTGCAGCCACGTAGTTGCGGAACTAAGCAGGGACCACGGTACTACTGCTTACCAGAAGCGGTACTACCGTGGGGCCTTGCGGTACTACCGCACCAGCGGGCGGTACTACCGCTCTGACGAGCGGTACTACCGCACTTCCTAGTTCGGCAGAAAAGAGCTATAATTGCATAGACAAGGAAAACTTAGGATGCTCCAAAGGCAAGAGGAAAGGAGGTGCAAGGGACGATGTGTACACTATGAATCCACCCAACCTTTCCAAAGCGGACCCCCTCTTAATAGTACGGCTTCCCTACGACTCAATACCACCGAAAAGAACCGAAGAGAAACGCCGTCTTCTATAGCCTTTGAGGGGAACCCAATCATCTTGTGCCTAGTCAATATATCTGAAATATTTGATGCACATGATTAGTCCGCAAAAGCATTGTCATCAATCACCAAAACCAACTAAGGGATAAAAATGCCCTTACAATCTCCCCCTTTTTGGTGGATTGATGACAACACGTGTAACGCCCATGATGCGGCTATATCTCCCACGTGTCGAGGCACGACTTAGAGGCATAACCGCATTGTGGTATTGTCGCAAGAAGGGTCATCTTCACACAATCCCATGTAATGAACAAGAATGGGATAAAGAGTTGGCTTACAATCGCCACTTCACACAATACATAAATATAATCCATACATCATCCAAAATACACACATAGACCGACTACGGTCAAGATCCAAATGAAAATAAGATAACCCCAAATGCTAGATCCCCGATCATCCTAACTGGGCTCCACTACTGATCATCAGGGAAAGACACATAGTAACGACCACGTTCCTCATTGAACTCCCACTTGAGATCGATCCCATCATCTGCACTGGCATCGTCGGCACCTGCAACTGTTTTGGTAGAATCTGTGAGTCACGAGGACTCAGCAATCTCACACCCGCGAGATCAAGACTATTTAAGCTTATAGGAAAGGATGGTGTAATGAGGTGGAGCTGCAGCAGGCAATAAGCATATATGGTGGCTAACATACGCAAAAGAGAGCGAGAAGAGAAGCAACGGAACGGTCGTCATCTAGTAATGACCAAGAAGTGATCCTGAACTCCTACTTACGTCATTCATAACTCAAACCGTGTTCACTTCCCGGACTCTGCCGAGAAGAGACCATCACGGCTACACACACGGTTGATGTATTTTAACTGGGTCAAGTGACAAGTTCTCTACAACCGGACATTAACAAATTCCCATCTGCCTCATAACCGCGGGCACGGCTTTCGAAAGATAATACCCTGCAGGGGTGTCCCAACTTAGCCCATCATAAGCTCTCACGGTCAACGAAGGATAAACCTTCTCCCGGAAAGACCCGATCAGTCTCGGAATCCCGGTGGGCTAAAGAGCAAGGGCAAACCCCAAGTCTCTAAAATATAGACGGGCTCCCCTAGATGTGTGCTATCTCGATGAGTGCTTTGGACTGCACGGCACACATACTAGGATCAACACTCCCCCTATATTTTATAGACAAGGCAAATCTTGCAATTAGGCTAAAGCTAAGCAAGATAGACCGGAGCAAAATGTAATAAGCACAAGATAGAATAAGCTCACTACGGTACGATAGAGTGCATATGTCTTACACCATATGATAGAAGGTCTCACGAGCACAAACCAAAGCAAACCAAAGCAAACGAAATAAACGAAGTTCAACTGACCCAAACACGACATAACTCGCAGCAAATCCTACACTCTCTCCCCCTTTGGCATCGAGACGCCAAAAAGGCAGAGAGGACACCTACAGCAATAGTGGTGGCTCAAGCGGAGTAGTCACTGGCACGCTCCTCGTCGGACTCTGCAGCTGGGACGGAATCCTCCTCAGACTCGGTCCACCGATAGCCCTGCTTGTGATGAACTCAGCAAGCGGTATCTCATCCATGCCCTTGGCGGGTTCCTTCTCTTTAGTGGCAGCGGTCTTGGTTCTGCGTTGGGGGGCATTGGAGCCCTCTGCTACCTCTGTGTTGCGCATAATGGGGGGAGGGAGAGTTCATTGAGAGAACAACACTCCCCCTATGTCCATGCCTACACCTAGATTAGACAACAAGTTGAGTGTGGTGGGGTGTGCAAGGGGTCAAGCAACATTGCTCGAATCAATGATATTTAGCTCATGCCTTAACTCGCGAAATCTTGTTTCATCCAAAGGCTTCGTGAAAATATCTGCAAGGTTATCATGGGTGTTGACGTAGTTGAGCTCGATCTCCCCTCGCCTAATGTGATCTCGGATGAAGTGATACCGAATCTCAATATGCTTCGTCTTGAAGTGTTGCACGGGGTTGAGAGAAATCTTGATGGCACTTTCATTATCACACCAAAGAGGCACTTTGTCACAAATGACACCGTAATCCTTTAAAGTTTGCCTCATCCATAAGAGTTGTGCACAACAACTCCCGACCGCCACATACTCCGCTTCGGTGGACGAGAGAGACACACAACTTTGCTTTTTAGAAGACCAACTTACCAAAGAGCAACCAAGGAATTGGCACCCTCCGGAAGTGGAATTCCTATCCACTTTGTCTCCCGCCCAATCGGAGTCCGAATATCCTACAAGCTTGAAGTTTGCTCCTCTTGGGTACCATAAGCCAAAGTTTGGGGTATGAGCCAAATATCGAAAGATTCGCTTGACCGCCACAAAGTGGCTTTCCTTAGGTGTGGCTTGAAACCGTGCACAAATTCCCACACTCAACATGATATCCGGTCGAGATGCACAAAGATAAAGCAAGGAACCAATCATGGAGCGATATACCTTTTGATCCACCGCTTTACCATTGGGATCGATGTCAAGTTGGCACTTGGTGGGCATTGGAGTGGACGCCGGCTTGACATCACTTAGTTTGAATCTCTTGAGCATGTCTTGAGTGTATTTGGCTTGGTTGATGAAGGTTCCTTCTCTTCTTTGCTTTACTTCTAAACCGAGAAAGAACTTCAACTCTCCCATGGAAGACATCTTGAACTTTGAGGTCATGAGTGCGGCAAATTCCTCATTGAAAGCTTTGTTAGGGGAACCAAAGATAATGTCATCAACATATAGTTGGCATACAAACAACTCCCCTTTGACCTTCTTAGTAAAAAGAGTGGGGTCGATTAGCCCAACTTCAAACCCACGATCTTGTAACAACTCGGTAAGGTGGTCATACCATGCACGTGGGGCTTGTTTAAGGCCATAGAGTGCCTTATCGAGTTGATACACATGATCGAGAAAGTAGGGATCCTCGAACCCGGGGGGTTGCTTGACATAAACCAACTCATTAATGGGACCATTAAGAAAAGCACTCTTCACATCCATTTGTTGCAACTGAAAGTTGTGATGAGAAGCATAAGCAATCAACAAACGAATAGATTCAAGGCGAGCAACGGGAGCAAAGGTTTCACCGTAGTCGATACCCTCGACTTGGGAGTAGCCTTATGCCACCAATCGTGCCTTGTTGCGAATGATGGTCCCATGAGCATCTTGCTTGTTCTTGAATATCCACTTGGTTCCAATGACATTGTGGTTCCCCGTTGGCCTCGACACTAATCTCCACACCTTGTTGTACTCGAAGTTGTTGAGTTCTTCATGCATGGCATTAAGCCAATCTGGATCTTTAAGTGCTTCATATACCTTATGGGGTTCAACACAAGAGACAAACGCGTGATGTTCACAATAGTTTGCCAATTGTCTACGAGTGCTTACCCCCCTTTGAATGCTTCCAAGCACATTATTCATGAGATGACCCTTGGTGGAGAGCTTGGATGCAATCTTGGCGGCACGACGCTCCAATGCCTCCTCGGTGGTGAGTCGAGGAGCGGTCACTTGATCATCTTGAGCGCCGTCTTGAGCTTGTTCTTGATCTTGAACTTGCTCGGAGGAGAGAACTTGACCTTGGGCATCACTTGGTGTGTCACCACCGTCTTGAGCATGATCTTGACCTTGGTCTTGTTCATGAGGTTGAGGGTCTTCATTTTGTTCTTTGGAAGCGTGTGGGCCTTGGGTTGGTGATGGCTCCACTTGGGTGGAGCATTGTCCTTCTCCTTCGGCCACAAGGGGTTCCTCAATGGGTAGTATAAAACCAACACCCATTCTTCTTATGGCTTGAGGAGGAATTTCATCACCTACATCACAAGTGCCACTTTGCTCCACTTGGGAGCCGTTATTCTCATCAAACCTCACGTTACACGTCTCCTCAATAAGTCCCGTAGATTTATTGAGGACACGGTAATCATGAGAGTTTGTAGCATAACCAACAAATATGCCCTCATAAGCTCTAGCCTCAAATTTAGACAACCGAACACCTTTCTTGAGAATGAAACACTTACACCCGAACACCCGAAAGTACTTGAGGTTGGGCTTGTTACCGGTGAGTATCTCATATGGAGTCTTGTTCAAGCCCTTGCGGAGGTAGAGCCGATTGGATGCATGACACGCGGTGTTGATGGCTTCGGCCCAAAAGTTGTATGAGACTTGAACTCCGCCATCATAGTCCTTGCCGCATCCATCAACGTCCGGTTCTTCCTCTCCGCAACACCGTTTTGTTGAGGGGTGTAAGGTGCGGAATATTGATGCTTGTGTTGGAAATATGCCCTAGAGGCAATAATAAATGGTTATTATTATATTTCTTTGTTCATGGTAATTGTCTATTATTCATGCTATAATTGTATTGTCCGGAAATCGTAATACATGTGTGAATACATAGACCACAAAGTGTCCCTAGTAAGCCTCTAGTTGACTAGCTCGTTGATCAACAGATAGTCATGGTTTCCTGACTATGGACATTGGATGTCATTGATAACGGGATCACATCATTAGGAGAATGATGTGATGGACAAGACCCAATCCTAAGCATAGCATAAAAGATCGTGTAGTTTCGTTTGCTAGAGCTTTTCCAATGTCAAGTATCTTTTCCTCATGAGATCGTGCAACTCCCGGATACCGTAGGAGTGCTTTGGGTGTGCCAAACGTCACAACGTAACTGGGTGACTATAAAGGTGCACTACGGGTATCTCCGAAAGTGTCTGTTGGGTTGGCACGGATCGAGACTGGGATTTGTCACTCCGTATGACGGAGAGGTATCTCTGGGCCCACTCGGTAATGCATCATCATAATGAGCTCAATGTGACTAAGGCGTTAGTCACGGGATCATGCATTGCGGTACGAGTAAAGAGACTTGCCGGTAACGAGATTGAACAAGGTATTGGGATACCGACGATCGAATCTCGGGCAAGTAACATACCGATTGACAAAGGGAATTGCATACGGATTGATTGAATCCTCGACACCGTGGTTCATCCGATGAGATCATCGTGGAACATGTGGGAGCCAACATGGGTATCCAGATCCCGCTGTTGGTTATTGACCGGAGAGGCGTCTCGGTCATGTCTGCATGTCTCCCGAACCCGTAGGGTCTACACACTTATGGTCCGGTGACGCTAGGGTTGTAGACATATATGTATGCGGAAACCCAAAAGTTGTTCGGAGTCCCGGATGAGATCCCGGACGTCACGAGAGGTTCCGGAATGGTCCGGAGGTGAAGAATTATATATAGGAAGTCAAGTTTCGGCCACCGGGAAAGTTTCGGGGGTTACCGGTATTGTACCGGGACCACCGGAAGGGTCCCGGGGGTCCACCGGGTGGGGCCACCTGTCCCGGAGGGCCCCGTGGGCTGAAAGTGGAAGGGAACCAGCCCTTAGTGGGCTGGGGCGCCCCCCTTGGGCCTTCCCCATGCGCCTAGGGTTGGGAACCCTAGGGGGGGAGCTTCCCCCTTGCCTTGGGGGGCAAGGCACCCCTTTCCACCCCTTGGCCACCGCCCCCCAACCCTAGATGGGTTTTGGCCGCCCCCCCTCCCAAGGGGGCCTATATAAAGGGGGGGAGGGAGGGCAGCAACCTACAGCCTTGGGCGCCTCCCTCCTCCCCTGCAACACCTCTCTCTCTCTCGCAGAAGCTTGGCGAAGCCCTGCCGGAGACCCGCTACATCCACCACCACGCCGTCGTGCTGTTGGATCTCCATCAACCTCTCCTTCCCCCTTGCTGGATCAAGAAGGAGGAGACGTCGCTGCACCGTACGTGTGTTGAACGCGGAGGTGCCGTCCGTTCGGCACTCGGTCATCGGTGATTTGGATCACGGCGAGTACGACTCCGTCATCCACGTTCATTGGAACGCTTCCGCTCGCGATCTACAAGGGTATGTAGATGCACTCCCTTCCCCTCATTGCTAGTATACTCCATAGATGCATCTTGGTGAGCATAGGAAAATTTTAAACTATGCTACGATTCCCAACAGCTTGATCCCCTCATCACTAAGAAACTCATCCAAGGTGTAGTTCTTGAACTCGGTGTCGTTGTCACTTCTTATTGTCAAGATCTTTGTATTGTGTTGACGTTGGGCTTCATTCGCAAAGTCAATGACGGTTTGTTGGGTCTCGCTCTTCCTCTTGAAGAAATACAATCAAGTGTATCTTGAATAGTCATCCACAATCACCAAGCAATACTTCCTACGCCCAAGACTATCAAAGGATGGAGGCCCAAAGAGATCCAAATGAAGGAGCTCCAAAGGCCTCTTCGAGTAAAGGATAGTTGTGGGAGGGTGAGCCGTCTCATGTAGCTTTCCTTCGATACAAGCACTGCAAGCACGATCTTTAGCAAAACTAACATTCGTTAGTCCATGGACATGGTCCCCCTTGAGAAGACTTTGCAAAGATCTCATATTGACACGGGCTAACCAGCGATGCCAAAGCCATCCCACGTCAACTTTAGCCATTAGGCATGTCGCGGTCTTAGTGGGTCGCTCCGAAAAGTTAATCACATAGAGACCGTTTTCGACATGCCCAACAAAGGCTACTTTAAGAGTCTTGCTCCACAAGAGGGCCACGGTATCAATATCAAAGAAAGTGGCAAAGCCCATGATTGCAAGTTGACGAACGGAAAGTAAATTGTATGCAAGGGACTCAACTAGCATGACCTTCTCGATCATGAGATCATGAGAAATGAAAACTTTGCCGAGTCCCAATACCTTAGAAGACGAGGCATCACCCCACTTGACATTGGTGGGCATAGATGGAATCTTGTGCACGTCCACCACCAAGTCCTTGCTTCCGGTCATATGATTTGTAGCTCCACTATCGAGCAACCATGATCCCCCACCGGAAGCAAACACCTACACGAGATCAATGCTTGGTTTTAGGTACCCATTTTGTAATGGGTCCTTTGATGTTAGTAACAAGGGTCTTAGGAACCCAAATAGACCATTCAATATACTCATGAGGAGAACCAACAAATTTGGCATAAACATGCCCATCACTAGCACGGCATAGCACATAAGAAGGATTAAAGTCGTCGACTTTGTTGGAAGGGGTGGCATTGCCCTTCTTGACACCGCCACGCTTCGCATTGTTCTTCTTCTCCTTGGAAGCACCCTCTCCCTCCTTCACAAAAGTTTGCTTGAGAGGAGGAGGTCGTTTGGTCTTGTCATTCTTCTTCTTGTTCTTGGGCTTGGGTGCGAACCCAATCCCCTCCTTGGCCACAACTTCCTTTTGATTGCTCAAAAGGTCGTTGAGGTTCTTCTCACCTTGTATGCATGACACAAGGCCTTTCTCAAGTTGCTCCTTCAACTTAGCATTCTCCTCAACAAGATGCACATGCTCACAACAAGGATTAGTAGCATTTGCATTATCAATTAACACCATATGAGGAAAGGTGGCTTTCTCCTTAGTTAGCTTCACTTGGAGTTGATCATGAGACTCTTTGAGGCTAGCATGAACACCCTTCAAGACTTTGTGAGCCTTGTCAAGAATGTCAAACTCCTCTTTGAGTCTAGCAAGATCAACCCCAAGCTTTGCCTTCTCGGAGTTTAGCACACGAGACACAACAAGAGCATGATCAAGACCTTTCTTTAACTTAGCATGATCATTGTTGTATGACTCCTCAAGAGCCAAACGAAGACCACACTCTTCGTCAAGAGCATTGGAAAGATCCGAAATCTCATCGGCATAGTCACGACTATGCCCCTCCATCTTAGAGATGGTGTCTTCGTGACCCTCGATCATGTCATTGGCTTCACCAAGTTGTTCCAAGAGAGCAACGAAGTGCTTCTTGGATTTACCCTTGAGTTTACCCATAAAGGTCTCAAACTCATTTTCCTCCACATTTGTCCCCTCATGTTCATCAATGCTATCCGTCGAAGAAGGATGATTAATGATGGTAGTTTTGATGTTGGGGGTTACCTTGTTGGTGGCTTTAGCCATGAGGCACTTGGCGGCGATGTTCTCATTGGGTGAGTCGAAGAGAGACATCCGTGGAGTCATCGCAATGGCCACAGAGGCCATGCAACCGACTCACCATCTTCATCATCGTCATCATCCTCGTTGTACTCTTCTTGTACGACTAATGCCTTGGGAGGAGTCTTCTTGGTGAAGTTGCTCTTGTTGGGGAACGACTTGGCCTTTTCCTTTCTGATGAGCTTGCCACCATTGTCTTCCCTCTTCTCGTAAGGGCACTCCGCAACAAAGTGGCTCACATTGCCACAATTGAATCAAGTCCTCACCCGTTGCTTGCCCTTTGCGCCACTTGAATTGTTCTTGTTGAAGTTTGGCCTTGAGTTCTTCTTGCTCCAAAATTGCCTTGAAGCAAGAGCCATGTGTTCATGATAGGCATACTTCGTATCTTCGAGGTTCCCTCCTCTTCTTCCTCTTCATCCTCTTCCTCCATACTAACCTTGGCCTTTAGAGCAAGGTTGGGCTTCTTTACTCTTTGAGAGCGAAGAACCGCATTGTCGGCGGTCTTGTCCAAGATGCTCATAGCAACGAACTCATCCAAAACTTCACTTGAGGACAAGGTGTGGAAGTCCGGCCTTTGACGAATGACGGAGGACATGGCTTTGTGGTAGGGCATCATTGCCTTGAGGAATTTGCGCTTGATCCAATTGTCATCCATGTCTTTACTTCCATGAACTCGGAGAGAGACCGCGAGTTTGGTTACTCTCCGAAAAAGCTCACGAGGTTCTTCATCTTCTTTCATTGCAAACTCATCAGCTTCATCTTGCACCACTTCATAGTTGGAGCGTTGAATGCTTGCGCTTCCCTGATAGAGGGAAACAACTTGGAGCCAAGCATCTTTGGCCATGGTGTAGGGCCGGAGATGAGGAAGATCTTCGGGTGGGATTGCTTCTTGGATGATGAAGAGAGCATTCTCATTGAATTGATGATCCACAACTTCTCTAGGAGTGAAGTTACTTCGGTCATGCGGATAAAAACCCTCTTCAATGATTCTCCAAAGGTTAGTGTTCACATGATTTAAATGACGCTTAAAACAATAGACCCAAGAATCAAAATCTATATTCTTCTCAATCTTCGGAGCCGGGCCGGCATGATTCAAATGAGTGGAAGGGAGCGGTCCACCATAGACAAGTGGAGGTTCCACATGGGCAAAGATGCCGGTGCCATTTTTACCACTAGAAGAAGGAGCTTTCTCGCTAGTAGCTCCCCCTTTGTCGGAGGTAGCATCCGTCACCTTGTTGGCGGGATCACCCACTTTCAACGGTGCGGTGGAAAGTTTAAGCCCTTCTAAGAATTTATTAAACATGCTTTCGACCTCGGTAGTCATGGAGGTTTTCAATGTGTCCAACGCCACATTTAATTCCTCACGAGAGACCGTGGTTCCCCCATCTCCCATAGACGAGACCGGATTCACACCGGAGTGCTCCTCCACACCGTCTACGACGTCAACCATACTCTTCGGACGGCAAAGTCCTTAATAAAGAGACGAGGC